>NC_053428.1:109429027-109577577 GCF_007990345.1 Gossypium hirsutum | reverse complement strand
GAAACATATGAAATTTTTTGTGAAATAGGCATTGGGCCTAAATATCATTATTTTAATGAAATACGTGTCAACGTCCATCTTGATCAGTCATTTTTTTCTTTTATATTTTTCATTTGGTTGATTGTCTTACAAATAATTCTTTCATTTGTAATTCTTTTGCACAAACATATTCATAAATTTATATTCTTGGTATATGCTTTGATATGCCCTCATAGGTCTTCAGATATCAATGACATGAGTGACGCTGCCTTAAACACAGAGCCTATTTTTGAGCAAGAAGTGTGTTCAGAGGGATCCCACGACTTTGAAAATGACGAAGATTATGATGCATCTCCGGACTTGTTAAGAATGATGGAACAAGAGGATAAGCATATCCTACCTCATAGGGAATCGTTAGAATAGTGAGCCTAGAGGATGGAAAGGAGGTGAAAATTGAAACTGAATCACCGCAAGACAAGGCAAGACCTCATTAATTTGCTCCGAGAGTTCAAGGATGTTTTCGCGTGGTCGTACCAGATATGCCTGGGCTAAGTACTAACATTGTGGTGCATCGTCTGCCCATAAAGAGGATTGTAAACCCGTTCAACAGAAGCTTAGGAGAATGAGACCTGACGTTGTGTTGAAAATAAGAGAAGAAGTCAAAAGACAATTCGACGCTGGTTTCTTACAAGAGGTCAAGTATTCGGATTGGGTAGCCAACATCGTCCCTATTCCCAAAAAAGATGGAAAGGTACGAATGTGTGTGGATTATAGGGATTTAAACAAGGCTAGTCCAAAGGACAACTTTCCACTGCCTCACATTGATACTTTGGTAGATAACACGGCGGGCTATTCATTGTTTTCTTTCATGGACGGTTTCTCTGGATACAATCAAATAAAGATGCATCCTGGAGACATGAGAAAACCACATTCATTACCTTATGGGGAACATTCTGTTACAAGGTAATGCCCTTCGGATTGAAGAATGCGGGAGCAACGTATCAAAGAGCTATGGTGACTTTGTTTCACGACATGATGCACAAGGAGATCGAAGTCTATGTTGACGATATGATCGCGAAGTCTAGAACGGAAGAAGAGCATGTTTAGGTCTTGAAAAGGTTATTTTTGAGATTAAAGAAATTTCAGCTCAAGCTTAACCCGGCCAAATGCACGTTTGGAGCCAGATCAGGGAAGTTATTAGGCTTCATAGTTAGCAAAAGGGGATCGAGGTTGACCCAGACAAAGTAAAGGCAATACGAGATTTACCTCCCCCGCGCACTCAGAAGGAGGTTCGAGGTTTCCTAGGGAGGCTGAATTACATTGCTCGGTTCATCTTACAACTGACAGAAATTGATCAGTATTCGGCTCTTAAGAACATAATCGGCGAATGGGATGAAGTGTCAGAGGCTTTCGATAGATAAGCAGTACTTGGCTAATACTCCAGTCTTATCACCTCCAAGTCCAGATAGGCCATTGATATTGTATCTGACAGTGTTGGAGATTCCATGGGATGCGTATTGGGCCAACATGATGAGACGGGAAAGAAGAAAGGGCAATATACTATCTCAGTAAGAAATTTACCGATTGCGAAATGAGGTACTCATCAATTGGGAAGTTGTGTTGTGCTCCAATCTGGGCAACCCGAAGACTGAGGCAGTATATGTTGTATCACACGACTTGGTTGATTTCAAAGTTAGATCCTTTAAAATATATGATGGAATCGACTGCTTTGAACGGGAGAATGGCTAGATGGCAGATCTTGCTCTCAGAATTTGATATAGTATATGTCAGTCAGAAGGCCATAAAGGGAAGTGCAATAGCCGATTTCCTAGCTAGTAGAGCCTTGGAGGACTATGAGTCTTTGAATTTCGATTTTCCAACGAGGACTTGATGTATGTGGCGAATACTGAAGAAAATCCTCAAATGGATCACGTATGGAAGTTAAATTTTGATGGAGCCTCAAATGCTACGGGTAATGGAGTTGGGGCAGTCTTGGTATCCCCAAGTGGAGATCATTATCCTGTTGCTAGCAAGTTGGACTTCGATTGTACAAATAACATGGCAGAATATGAAGCATGTATTATGGGCATTCGTGCAGCCATTGAACGGAACATCAAAGTACTGAGAGTATACGGGGATTCAGCGTTGGTGATATACCAACTCAAGGGGAGTGGGAGACTAGAGATCCTAAGCTAATCGGTTATAGAAACTAGTTCTTGAATTGGCTGAGGAGTTTGACGATATCACCTTCTATTACCTCCCACGGAGGAAAACCAAATGGCTGATGCATTAGCTACTCTAGCTTCGATGATTCAGGTGAATAGACTTGAGGCAATGAGGCCTGTTCAGATGAGTATCTCTGAGACCCCGGCTAATTGCTGCAATATTGAGGAGGAGGGAAAAGATGATTGTCCTTGGTATCAGAGTATCCTACAATATGTGAAGAATCGGGAATACCCTGATCAAGCGACAGAGAATGACAAAAGAACTCTGAGAAAGATAGCCATTGAATATGTCTTAGATGGAGAAGTGTTATATAAAGAAGGAAGGATCAAGTACTGTTAAGATGTGTGGATGCTGTGGAAGCCAAGAAATTTTGGAAGAAGTCCATGAGGGTATTTGTGGGACGCACGCCAGTAGTTTCACGATGGCTAGACAGATCATGAGATTTGGGTACTATTGGCCCACCATGGAAGGAGATTGTATTGATCATGCCAGGAAGTACCACAAATGCCAAATTTACGGAGACAAAATACACGCGCCTCCTTCACCTCTTCACGTCATGACCTCTCCTTGGCCGTTTTCCATGTGGGGTATGGATGTTATTGGGCCCATATCACCAAAGGCTTCTAATGGGCATCGCTTCATCTTGTAGTAATTGATTACTTTACCAAATGGGTGGAGGCTGCTTCATATGCAAATGTCACGAAAGCGGTAGTCAGCAAATTCTTGAAGAAGGAGATCATTTGTCGATATGGAATGCCTGAGAAGATCATATCCGACAATGCGATGAACTTGAATAATAGCACAATAGCTGAAGTTTGTAGCAAATTTAAAATTAAGCATCATAACTCATCGCCGTATCGTCCCAAAATGAATGGTGCAGTGGAGGCGGCCAATAAAACATTAAAAAGATTGTGGGGAAATGACTGAAACTTACAAGGATTGGCATGAGAAATTATCATTTGCTCTCCTTGCCTATCGAACATCTGTTAGAACTTCTACTGGAGCAACGCCTTTTTCTTTGGTTTATGGAATGGAGGCAGTATTACCCATTGAAGTTGAAATCCCTTCTCTACGGGTGTTATCTGAGCTACAGTTGGATGAAGCCGATTGGATCCAATCTCGGTACGATCAGTTGAACCTAATAGAAGAAAAGAGGCTAAGAGCTATTCACCATGGGCAAATGTACCAGAAACGAATGATGCGAGCCTATAATAAAAGGTTCGCCCCCGAGAATTTCATGAAGGGGACTTGGTACTAAAAAGATTCTTCCTATGCAAAAGATTTAGAGGAAATGGATGCCAAATTGGGAAGGCCCTTATGTTGTAAAGAAGGCCTTTTCTGGTGGAGCTTTGATCCTATGCGAGATGGATGGCAAAAGTTTACCAAATCCTGTAAACGCAGACTCCATCAAGAAATACTTCACTTGAAAGGAAGGAGAACCAAAGTGAAAACCCGTGAAGGGCGCTTTGCTTCCTAAAAAAAAAAAAAAAAACTTTGGAGAGGCTAAGGTGAAAACCCGTAAAGGGCACTTTGAGACCAAAGAGGGCTTGAGTCGAAAACCCGAAAAGGGCGACTCAAGTATTGGGGCAGGATTGGAACATCAGGATTTGAGCGGATCAAATTTTTGATCGGGGGATATGATAATCTTCCTTTACTTGAACCAATAAGAAAGGATATGCAACGTCTTGGAACATTGACAGAGTATTGCAGATCTCCTGAACACATGTCAAACTTAAAAGGGTCTTCGGAAAGTTTGTACAGAGAAACTCAAGCTGCGATAACTGGGGCACCTAGTTCTTATGTGTATTCTTGAAAATACATTCCCTTATTTTCTTTCTTTCTTCCTTTCCTTTTGTGAAAACGCACATTCTCAATCCACTTCTTTGTTACCTTTCTTTCGCCATCTTTGATGATCAGAACTAGCTTTATTCTTATCCATTGTTATGATCTTTTTGCAAACATGTTGCATAGGAATAATGATTAACGAACTAATGAAACTTTCAGGAAAGAAGTTTTGCACATTACTCTGGAAAATTTCTAAATAATATAGGGACCTGAAACATGACTATTGTTTAGAAACTATCAAGTTTAAAGGGTGAAATATCTAAGAAGGAAGAGTCTAAGCTAAAGACTATCCTTTCAGATTTTGTTGTCTAAAACATTGATTGAACAAAATGACAAGCTGTCGTGTTAATTACAAAGCTTAAATGAACAAGCAAGCAATGATCATCAGGCAATAGGAAGAGGTCACCTCGGAGAAGAGAGCCTTCACTTGCGCATAAGACTTTGGTACGACACCTTGAGAATGGTGTAGGAAACCAGAACGGTTCAGATCCTATATCCCCGAATTGTGATAAAAGATGACAAAGGAAAAGCCACATATTTCTACCCTTAGATTACTGTGAGAGAATGATGGCACAAATTTTGGCGTCCCAGTGGATATAACTTTGAGGTTTACAATGGGGACAGTCTGGCTAAATGTTTCTTCAGAAAATCAGTCAAGCGAGAAGGCGTTGTAGCACATCAGTCACAAAACCTTGATAAACTTTGAGTAGTGATAACCTAAGCGAGATCATTCTCGGAAAATAAAATTCTGCATTCATGCAAACACCATTCACATATGTCTAGTTAGGAGCATTTGTTTCATTTTGATCATGTCATCCTAATCATTAGGCATAATTAGGTTTATTATACAGGTCTTATCTCCCTGAGATTACAGTGGAACAAACCAAAGAATTTCAAATCTTATCTCCCTGAGGTTACAGTGGAGCAGATTGAAGCCAGAGATCTTATCTCCCTAAGATTACAGCGGAGCAGATCAAAGATAGTAATCCCATCTCCTTGAGATTACAAGGGAGCGGATTAAAGGATCTTATCTCTCTGAAGTTACAGTAGAGAAGATCACACTATCCTATCTCCTTGAGGTTACAGTGGAGTAGACCGGAGAATTTCAGATCTTATCTCCCTGAGATTACAGCGGAGCAGATCGAAGACACTATCCTATCTCCCTGAAGTTACAGTGGAGCGGATTAAAATAAAGGATCTTATCTCTCTGAGGTTACAGCAGAGTAGATCGCGTCGAGTCTTATTTCCCTGAAGATGCAATGGAATAGACTGAGAACAACAAGTCATGTCCCCCTAAAGTTGTAGCGGAGCGGACAGTAGATAGCAATTCTTATCATGTCTAATCTTATTCCCCTAAAGTTGTAGTGGAATAGATGGAAGCGAAGTCACAAACCTTGTCTCTCTGAAGTTGCAGTAGAGCAGGTTGAAGTCACGAATCTTATCCCCCTAAAGTTGCAGTGGCCCAAGTTGAAGATATGAGTCCGATCTCCCTGAAGTCGCAGTGGAGTGGGTCAAAATGATGGACCTTACCCCCTGAAGTTACAACAGAATGGATTGAAGTTACAAGACATATCTCTCTGAAGTTGCAGTGGAGTGGATTGAAGCAACACGACACATTGGATTGGAATGAAACTACTTGAAGAAGAGAAGCGTCAAGAGAAGTCAAGAATCGACGAGACTGGGCAAAATTGGTCTTTCTTAGTCTTTGCTCTGTTCTCGTTACACGACAACGAGCAAAGAGGGGCAGCTGTACAAGCCCAATTTTAGCGTGGGGCCCAATTACAAAAAATAAAAAAACCCAAACCAATTAAACTAACCCACCAACCCAACTAGCCTAACCCAGAGCCCAAAAACCCGAACGGCCCAATACCCGAACCCAATGGACAAGCCCACATCAGACTAGGGTTTCAGAGACTGAAACCCTAGTGCACCAACTCCCTGCCACCGCCGCAACCACCACTAACCACTCCCATCAAAGCACCTGTAAAACACGCAAAGAACAGCAACCAAAATGAAAAGAAAAAGCATGTAATGTTGGCTATAAAAGCCATGTTTATTGACTGTAAAAGGGGTTCGGCCCTTGTTTTTCCAGAAAGAAGAGAAATAAAAAGGTTGAACACTAATCTTTGACCGGTTTTCCTTTTTTTCCTCTCTACTGTTGCCATTTTTTACGATTTTATTTCTTTCATTTTTTACACAAAAATATAAAGAAAAGATTAAAAAAGAAGCTTATTACCCTTTTCTTTACGTCGCCGGAGCGCTCAGGAGGCCGAGGAGAATCATCAGAGAGAAAAAGGGAGACTTTTGGTCTCCCCGCCGCCGTACACGGTGGCGCCGGCGCCGGAGGGCGACGGCCGGTGCGGTGGCCCTCGGCCGGACCCTTGGCCGGCGCTCAGAGAGAAAAGGGGAGGGTTGAGAGGTTTTGGGGTTTTTTTTTTGAAAAAAGAAAGAGGAAATGAAATTTTTTGGGAAAATTTTTGAATATATAGGCGTGTGAAACGACGCCGTTTTGGCCCAGCTCCATAACGCCCAAAACGGCGTCGTTTTGCTTTGGATCGGATCGACCCGACCCATTACCAGGAGGATCCGCGTGTTTTCTTTGCGAAGGGGCTAATTGCTCGTTTAGCCCCTCCGTAGTTTTAATTATTTTTAATTTAATCTTTTTTTAATTTTTGCAAATTGGCCCACTATTTTAGTTTGTTTTTCGATTTGGTCCTTCGACCATCTGCGCCCTCCTCCCTGGAACGGCGTCGTTTTGACATTGAGGGTTTAATTACCCTTTCGGTCCCCCTTTTTTACGCGCGCTTGCAATTAGGTCCCTCCGCCCTTTTTTATTTTTAAATTGGCCCAGAAACTTTGTTTTATTTCGATTTAAGTCCCTTTTAATCATGTTTTTTTCTTTTTACTCATTTATTTATTTATTATTATTATATTATTATTATTTATATATATATGTGCTTATATACTATAATATATATGTCTAAAATTATTACGAATCTATATTTATAAACTTTAATATTTATCTAATAATAATATTATATTATATATATTCAATATTTTTTTATATCTATCCTGCTTTTTATTTATTTAATATCTATATTTATATACATATACTACATAATATTTATACCTACGCATATACAATATAATACACGTGCATACGAATATTTTATTTTTATTTTATGAGCATTTCTATTTCCTTATTTATGTATATACATGTATTTTATAATTATATATACTTCCTTTTTGTATTTAACTTTATGTTTTTACCCCGTATAATTTGTTTCTAACATACATACATATATATATCACCATTTTATTCATTATTATAATTATCAGTTCATGTTGATTTATTTATTTATCTACATGTTCGTTATTATTTGCTTAAATGTCTTTATTCTTGTTTGTTTATTTTTTACTTTGTTGACTTTTTATTATTTACCATGCATAAAAATGTAATTTGCTTTCACCATGATTTTGTGTTTTATCTCACTTGATGTAACAATTTTTTAAAATGGCATTTTGTGTTTGGATTCGAGAAAATCGTGCCCTAACTTACTGGGTTTCGATTTTCTCGATGAATCTAAAATACACGAATCTTTTCAAAATCAAGTTTTAAATGATCTCGAAATTTAAAAAAAGGGATCGCATCCTAACTTACTGGTTATGATCTCATTTTTAAATTCAAGACGGCTAAAATTTCTTAAATAAACTTTTTCATTCGCGTATCGAGAATTTGAGATATTGTATTCTAACTTACTGAATATGATTCTTTTTCTCGAATAACGTGAAATATCCTCCTTTTCTTGAAAATTTTTAACATTTTAATAAAAGGATCGTATTTTTAAAATTCTTTTAAATTCTCAATTTTCGACATTAAGACATCAAGTAATCAACTAAGGTACCAATTTTGGGCGTATCGAGGGTGCTAATCCTTCCTCGTGCGTAACCGACTTCCGAACCCGTTTTTCTGAATTTCGTGGACCAAACCTGTTGTTTTAAGAAAATCAAACCGTTTATAAAAAAAAACAACCACTTTTCAAGGTGATCCAATCACACCTCATAAAAAAGGATTGGTGGCGACTCCCGTTTCACTTTTCAAAACCCAAGTCGACCCCGCTTTAATCAAAAAATGGTGTCAACACTATTCATTCATGTTTAAAGGTTGATTTGTAAAGTAAAAAATTTTGGACAAAAATACAAACTCATAAAATGAGTTTAGACAAAAACAAATAAGACCCATTTTCTAAACGGGTCGAGCCTCAGACAGAATTTTTAGACCCGGTCCAGCCTGAATCACATGACTATAGGAAACACTTATTTAATATTCTTAGTGTATTTTATGTAATATATTTTTTAAATTTGTTTTTTATAAAAAAATTATCTTAAAAAAATTTATTATGATCAAACTGAGTCGGATTTAAACAAAATTTTAAATCCATTTTTCAGGTCGAGCCCAAACTTAAAAAATAAACTTCAAAATTTTATATCGACCCGGCCTATTATCAAATATACCGGACACCATCTCTCCTTAAAACCTACTAATATTTTGTATAGCAACTAAGAATCATATATACTATTTTCAATTGCTTCAATAACACCTTATCCAGATTTGGTGTCCAATATTTATACCATACAATTCAAATATTTAAAACATCATACATTTAATCCATGCATATATAATATATGTTGACTATATGTAAGGAAGAAGCTAAATTTTTTCTTATAAAATTGTATATTTTTATAAGAGTTAAAATGTAATTTCATAAATTTAATAACGTATATCTTTATAGTTTTAAAGGATTAAATCAAAATTTTATCGTTTTTTGAAAGTCAAAGTGTAATTTTACTTTTTAATTAGTTTAAACTCGTAATTCTTAAAAGGGATAATATTGAAATTTTACATTTATGGTAGCTCCTATACTAAGAGTCAGATTGCATTTTATCCATTTTTTTAAAAAATAAGCAAATTAGTCCTTGTATGTTTGATTAATGAACAAATTAGTCTTATCTGTTAAAAATTTCATTCATTTCTACTGTTAAAATCAACGTGGTTGATAGAATAAATAGACACACAATGTGTACCTCATTCTCACGTACAAGTATCAGCTTTTAATATTAAAAATAAATAAAATTTTTAACAAAAAATTAACTTGCTCTTTGATCTAATGTATAATGACTAATTTATCTATTTTTCAGAAACTAGTCTATCTTATTAACATATAAGTGGATTAATTAGCATCAATCCATAAATAACCATTTGTCGTAAAGATTGATAGATAGTATCAAATAGAGACAGAAAAGACGAAGAAAATTGGTTTCTTTTTATTATTATCATTGATGGATTATTAGCGTGAGAATAATCTCATTATAAGTTTTAATCATATCTGTTCTTTTTAATATAATGCTTAGAATTGGTTATAGTCCCTTCCTAACCCATAAATAAGAGGATAATACACTTCAACACAGTCAAATCAATATTCTTCTGCATTTGCAACAATTCTCATTTCAATCGAGCTAAGACTCAATCGGCATTATTATTATTATTATTTATTTTCTGAACAATCTCATTATAGGTTTTGATCATATCTATTTTTTTTAACACAATGCCTAGAACTACCCATAGCCCCTCTTCAACATATCAATGCACTCAAACCCACGTCCTCTTACATTGACAATAATGTCCACACCAACCGAGCTAAGACTCAATCCGCATCATTATTTATTATTACTAAACGTGGAAGTTTTGTAGTTTATCAAAATGATTAAATTATGTATTAAAGAGGAAGAAATTTTATGAAAAAAGGAAATGGAAATTGATTAGAGATTAAGGTGTCCCTACCATGTTAGGGAGCACATGCAAGCTCCGGGGCTCACAGTCCCTTGTATTCATGCATCATTTTCATATGAATTTCGATGCTATCCGATACTGATATAAGATTAAATATTATATAATATAAGATATTGACCACATGATTTTGATTTATAATTCTACATAATAATACTTCACATCAGTAACAAAGATCATCATATTTTTTGATACAATTTCTGCTATGGAATATTGGGAAGGTGACATCACCTTCTTTTTTAACTTTTTAATCATCCAAACGAAAATAATCTAACTTAATTAAGCTTTACTTTGACAAAATCTCTTCCTCTTTTTTCTTAATTAAAAAATGTTCAACAATTATGCTTGTCCAACCTCACTATAAAATATGAAAAATTTTATGTCTGAAGAGTTATAAATGAATCGAGTTTGAATGAATAGACTTTTATTTATATATTTTAAAGTTTACCCGTGTTTTTTTATTTAAAAGTATGTGTATTTATAGTCATTTATTTAATATTTATCAACATGTTAGTCGAATAATGTTCTTGAATAATAAATAAATATATATAATAGTAAAATATAAATATAAATAATTATATTATAAATAAAAAATACAAATCAAAATAATTTTATTGATATATACTAAATGAGCTGAACAAGCTTTATTCGTGTTCGGTTTATTTAATAAACGAGCCTCAAAAGCTTATTCATGATTATTTATTAGTTTAATGAATAAAAACCAACAGTTTTATTTTTGCAGGAGCTACCGCACAGCATTAAGGCCCGTATAGCTCAGTGGTAGAGCGTCAGTCTTGTAAACTGAAGGTCTGTAGTTCGATCCTGCATGGGGGCAGTGTAAGGCTTTTAATTTTTGCCTAATTGAAGTGTGAAAGGAGACTTAGGGATACATATTTTAGTTGGAAGTATGAAGATTTTTTCATTAAATGCACATATCTTGATGTGGCATTACCTGCCTCAACAACTTTGCTAGCTGCACATTTTTATTTTCTAAACAAACCCTTTCTTTCAACTGAAGAAAAGGTGGAAAATTATTCATATTGATTCTATTTTCATGGGGGACAACATTGACCAAACCCTGAAATGAGATCCACAAAGAAAGACAAGTGGATTTTATCCAAATCTTGTGTGTTAGGAGCCAGTTAGAGTGCCCTTCACAAGGGATTGTTTCATTGTCCCCACTTGCAATGACACTAACTTCATCCTCCCTACAAAATCTTCATTTCATTGGGATGGGACCATTAAAGGCCTTGCTCAAAGCCAAGTGAAATAGACACTTTTCTGGTCGGTCTCTAAAAATGAAAATCACTCATTTCAACCACAAAATGAACCCACTTGGCAGCTTGCAAGTTCCTACATGTAACAGTTCTAGCTTAAAAAGATTGAACTCCTTGGCATGTGCATTTAAGTGGAAGCTCTGGTTGTAGGGCTGCTGTGACCCTTATAAGGTAGCAAGGTAGTTAAGTTTGGTGTCCCAACCCTGATTTTGTGTACTATTGAAAAAATATGTTCCAATTGGTTAAAAAGGTCACCTTTCTAGCAGAATTGACACATGATAAACCTTGTTAATGTAAAGGGATAGCTAAGGGTTTTTTTCTCATATGCAACTTTGGATGTATTTATTTTTATTGCCAAACCTCAGCATTGATAACCTTTAATAATACCACAAACATTACAACAGGCTGCAAATCATCATTTTGTTGTACTTATCATAACTTTGAAAACTTCCTATATGATTATAACTCCTCACAAGGGAGAATTAACCACCGATTCGCAGAATTGTCTGTATTAAATTATATTACGTATAGAAATTTCGTATATAAATATATAGTATTCTTTTACCACCACTAGCCCTTGAAATGCTTTGCCACTTGAAGATGTCCTCCTTTTTTCTTCTGACAAAGGTTAAATACCATGAGGGGTAAATTGGGATTTGAAAGTTATAGAAACTTCTTTTCTTAAAAATTGTTAAAGTAAAAAAATACCAAGAGGAGAGTACATTAAGAATTTAAAAATTTTCTACAAACTATTTTATATTGAAAGATTATTGGAGATCATAGCTAAATACTTGAATTTATAGTGGTTTGACCTCAATTACCTACCTCCCTTATATTGATATATATGAACCAACGATTTCCCAAATTGTACCTTTCAAAGAGGATGTATTACATTTACAATCCCTAACTTGGAAACTCTTTCTCTAGTCTTGTGATTCAACTAAAACTCTCTAGATTTTCAAGGCTAATCTAAAATTACTCTAATTTTTATGGTTCAACTAAAAACCCTCCCAATACGTTGAAGTCCGAAACATGTTATAAATAAGCAATGGGGAAGATAGGAGGTCATACATGAAAAGGAATAACCATTAGTTGGTCAATAATATAGGCTACCTAGCTCTCAAAAATCCTTGCTTCTAGTATCTGGTAAGAGTCTAAAGAATGATGTTCATAGCAATGAGCTTAATTATTTCAATCCAATCCAAGGACAGTCCAAGATAGAAAATGTTAACCAACCCATAAATAAATAAATAAAAATACCAAATGTAGTATCTTACTGCCATCAAGTTGGGTCAACATTCTGGTTATTTGCAACTTGGAAAAGTTTAATCATATTAATGCAAACAGAATACAACAATTATAGCTACTAAGGCTATACTGGTATTTTACATGATTTTTAGAACATTTATAGCACTCTTATTTTGAACTTTACAACCAACTTATGGTCACGCTTTGTCACAACAGATTGCCTAACTTTGTTGCAGACGTGCATCATCACATACCTGTATCTGATATATGTGTTAGCTTTGATATCTCAAGATTTTAGAATAATAATATTTAATATAAATTTTACCAGTAAATCATTTAGAGATTAAATATTATTAATACTAGAGGTCTAAGTCTCGATACATTGCGAGTCAATAGGCACGAAACAATCCAGTAAGGCAAAGTATTTATATATACATTGTAAGTTTTGACACCCAGCCTCAAGCAATTGAAACCTATGGTATAAGTATCAATACCTGACAATTTAAACAAGCACTAACATCTACTTTCCAACCAAGTATTGATACCCTTATGTGAGCTGCAGATACATTTTTGCCCAAAATTAATGCTTGCAGCAACTCTAATTCATCCCCAACGAAAATTTCACTTCTTCATATAAATACAAATCAAGAACACGTTAAGATACAAGATAGAGATATCCAAGCATCAAACACAAGAGAATCGATCATACTTCTTCATTTCATTCATTTTCTTGTACATATTCTTTTGAGAGTTTATTGTAACATCTTTTGTTACTCTCTTTTCTTTGTATTTAAAGCTCAAACTTGCAAAGGTACACCTATTGTAACACCCCCTACCCGTATTCCGAGCCTAGAATAGGGTACGAGGCATTACTGAACTTAATATGATTAATTATGTAAAAATCAGCCATAAAATTTCTTCTAAATTAAAAACTTTCATACATATGTTTAACGTCCCTTATATGGGCCTACAGGGCCCAAAACATACATTCAGGGTGGTTCGGGATCAAACCGTAAACATATGAAACTTTTGCAACACTTAGAAAATTTTCACACTTTGGAGAGTCACACGCTCGTGTTTTCAACCCGTGTAACTCTCTGTTTATAACTTCATCACCCTTGTCAGTCGTATACTTCCTATAAATAACAAGAAACGTGTATGGGCTCAATTCTCATTAAATTTCTCATATATATACACAATTTCACGTTATGTAATCATACAACATATATCAGCCATATCTCTCTAATCTAAATATATTTTCATAACAACTTATCTTGATTTCATAGTATTTCATATTTAAGCTTAAATAACCAAAGTATTTGAAATATCATCTTTATGCAAATAGTAGACATGAGGTATATAATTCCATAATTATGAATAAACACATTTATCAAACATTTTCCATATTCATATATCAATGTCTCATGTCTCCATATATCAATAACCGTCATTTTCATGAATTTCGAGTTCAATTTCATAATTATTTTCCTCGTGTTCAATTTATTCCATGTCGGAACTTTATTCATTAAAACATTTGAATTATCAATACATATGGACATTACATTCAAGATGAACAATTATATAATCACAAATGAATTCATTTATCAACCAAGTTCTATACTCATATCTTATCAACTCGTACTTCCTTGTATCACATAATTCCATGTAACACTTACCAAACTTTGTCAAATTAGTGAACGTCTTACGGAATTGAGTACTTCGTTTTCTTGATGCCATAGTTCAACTATGGTCTTACACATCTTCACATAATGATGCCATAGCCCAGCTATGGTCTTACACATATTCATATATCGATGCCATAGCTCAGCTATGGTCTTACACGTAATCACATATCACATATCGATGCCATAACCCAGCTATGGGCTTACACGAATCACATATCTCACTGATGCCATATCCCAAATATGGTCTTATACAGTAGCATATATCACACTGATGCCATATCCCAGATATGGTCTTATACGGAAATCACTTGTCACTTGTAGCCGAACCTACCACTATTTACTGATCAGGTAGCAGAAGCTACCACTTTTCACTTGTCATTTGTCCTTGATCAGATAAGTGTAGCCGAAGCTATCACTTATCACTTGTTGCCATGGTCCAACCATGGAATTTTCCTTCAATTCATCTTGTCACTGAACTGAAATGCTCAACTTGATCATTTATTCAATTTTCATGCTTTTACATTATTCACGATTTTATCATCAATACATATGAGATAACACATCATGAAAATTCATAAAATTAACAAATAATCACTAAAATTTAGCCATATAAACTCACAAGTTCAATTTTTATATTATAACAATAATCATAATTTTATAATAAATATTCCAAATAAAACATTATATCATTTCTAATCCAACACTTATCAATTATAATCGGGCATGTGATCAATTTATACACGAGTCATTCATATATTTTTCCTCCTCCTTCTCTCCATTCACATCCTTGGTATAAATAACACACTTGTAAGTAACCTTATCCATAATTTTCACTAATTACTAATGTGAATATTCAGACTATCCACTCGTGTCGTAGTCACTAAATTATTTATATCTGGAGCTACGGAACTCAAAATTAAGATCCGATAATTTTCCCTGAAACTATACTCACATATCTTCTTACCATAAAAATTTTGTAATTTTTGGTTGGTCCAATTAATACAGTTTATTCATTGAAGTCTCCCGTGTTCTGCTGTCTGACAGTTCCGACCCTTCTTCACTAAAAATTAATTATCTCCTCGTACAGGATTCGAATGATGTTCCTATTTGTTTCTCTTGAAAATAGACTCATTCAGGATTCTAAAAATATAAATTTAAGCCCATAATTATTTTCATTTAATTTTTTATGATTTTACAAAGTTAGAACAGGGGAATCTGAAATTGTTCTGACCTTGTCTCACAAAATTTATCATATCTCATGATTTACAATTCCATTGCTTACATAATTTCTTCTATAAGAAACTAGACTCAATAAGCTTTAATTTCATTTTTTATTCATCCTATAATTCCATTTCTAAAATTTTTGGTGAATTTTCAAAGTTAGACTACTGCTGCTGTCCAAAACAGTTTTAGTGCAAAATGTTGATTTCTATTTTGCCCCAAATTTCACAATTCATACAATTCAGTCCTTGCTCAATTAACCCCTCAATTAAGATAATTTTCTCAATTAATACTTTTCCTAGACATTATAAGTTATTTCATAACTATTGAAATTCAGAATTTCTACATAAAACTCTAACTTCAAACTCTTTTACAATTACATCCCAAACATTCACTTTCTATTCAATTCTTTCAATAAAATCAGCATATAAACAATTTAAAGCTCTAATTCCATGCCAAATAATCATATACTTCCAGAAAATATTCATAGAAGCTTTCAATTTCTTTCATAGAATCAAAAACTAATGAATTTAACAAGTGGACCTAGTTGAACAGTCACAAAAACATAAAAAATTCAAGAAATAATCAAGAATTGAACTTACTTGAAGTAAAAATATGAAAAACCAGCTTAAGGGAACTCTTCAATGGTGTTTTTTCTGATGAGAATGCAGAAAAATAAAGAGAAATCTAGATAATTCCACTTTAGTCCTAGCTTTATTAAGTAAATTTTGCAATTTCCCAATTTTTCCCTTAATTCTCCTTATTTTCTTGCTGATTTCATGCCATTTCCGTCCAGCCCAAAGAGACCTTGGGTCTATTTCCCTTTTAAACCCTCTTTCTTTTATCATTTAAGCTATTTAATCATTTCCCAAAATTTTGCATTTAATACAATCTAGTCCTTTTTGTTCAATTAACTATCAGAACTTTAAAATTTCTTGACGAAACTTTAATACTGACTTATTAACACTCCATAATTATTTATAAAAATATTTATGGCTCGATTTAAAATTTTTGAGGTCTCGATACCTCGTTTTTTATTCTAATTATTTTAATATTTATTTTTAGTACACTATTCACTACTTCAAAATTTTTCCTAACTTCACATTTAAATTATACTCACTAAATTAATAATATTTCCTACTCATTTGTCAAATTTAGTGATCTCGAATCACTGTTCCGACACCACTGAAAATTAGGCTGTTACACCTATTATAGGTAATCATTTGTTTGTCCATTGCCTCTTTGTAATAAAAGAATGTACTTAAGGTTTTTGGGTGGAAAATTTTAAGGGGGTTAGAGGTTTTTAGTTGAGTCTTATAAAAGCTAAAGGGTTCTAGCTTAGCCACAAAAATTGAGGGTAACCGATAAAGTTATAAAAGCCCTCCCATTGCGACGAAGCTCCCTATCCTGCTGATTGTTTGCATGTCTATTATTAAGAGTTGGTTCTGGAACTATTATTGTAGGACTTTGTGTATTTTCCAAAAGTTCCTCGAGTACTTCTTTACTTTGAGATTTAAAGTTGTTCATATAGTTTTCCTCAAGGAAGGTAGAATGAGTCGAAATTATAACTGTTTACTTTTCGGCTTATAAAACAAACCATCCTTCGTTCCTTTAGGACATCTCACAAACATGCACAACTCTATCTGTGAATCCAACTTCCCCTCATCTTTATCCAATACGTGAGTTGGGCATCCCTAAATCCTTAAATGCTTTAGACTTGGTTTCCTATCGTGCCACAATTTGTATGGAGTTTTATATGCGACCTTAGTTGGTACATGCAAATAGACAAATTGTTTAATTAATTACTATGTCTTAGTAATTGACTTTTTCATAAAGAAAGATGTAATGATAACCATAAGATAAAATATGATCATATTGGGAGAATGAATTTTATCCCAAAAAGGTAAATGATATCCTATGAGGGTAACACATATATGTCAAGTTCATGACTAAATAATATTATAATTAATAGACAAATAGCCATACTTTAATAAATTATTTGAGCTCTAATTATATATGTCTAATCCGTCCCTCTGCTAGCTCGGTATATCATTGATGGTTCGCATTTGAATTGATGATGTGAACGTATAAAAACGACAAATAAGAGAAATAGATCACATGGATTATTATCCGCAATGAATGCGTTCTATCTCCAAGAACAAGATATGATTTAGAGATTAAATTAGTTTCTTCGAATTATTATTTAATTAAATGGTAATTAAATAATTAAAGTTCAAAGTGGAAATTAAATTAATTAGTCATCACAGTCTCACAAAAAACAAGTTAATTAAATTTATTTACTTATAAATTCTAATACGATAAAGTCCTCATGACTTTAACGATATTAGAATTGAGTTGAAAAGACCATTTAATTAAGTTAAGTAATTAGTTAGTTGAATAAATAATATTTTGCGTATAGAAAATTTTTTATTGGATTGGATAAATTAGTTTAAAAACAATGTGACACATATAATTTTACTCGATATACGAAATAGGCCCAATAAGCCCGATATAAGGCAAGACGCGGCAACCCTAGAGTTCCCAAAGGGTGTTGTCGCCACCCATTTCATGTACTCCTAGTAGGAGTATATTTTTCCTATTAAAATATTATTTTTCAAATAAGCCTTATTTGGTTGATACTCTTATTAATTTTTCTAGAAATAGAGATTATGAACTAGATCAAATTACACCTTCACTACAAGAAAATAGACTTTTAGCGGCGCTTTTTTTAGCCTTTAGCGGCGCTTTTTAAAACGCCGCTAAAGCGCCGCTAAAAGTCACGGACTTTAGCGGCATTTGTGGGAAAAGTGCCGCTAAAAGGCACGGCTTTTAGCAGCGTTTGTGGGTAAAGCGCCGCTAAAAGTCACGAACTTTAGCGGCGTTTGTGGGAAAAGCGCCGCTAAATATCACGGCTTTTAGCGGCACTTTTTTCACAAACGCCGCTAATTTTGGCAGATTTGCAATATTTTTTTCACCAATATCCAGCCCTTCCTGCATTAAAATCCAACCAAATACAACAAATATAGTATAAAATGCAGCCAAAAACAGCAAATTTAGCATAAAAAAATACAACAAAAAACATTAATTCTAAATGATACTTTAAATTTAACTAAAGATATATGATATAATTAATAAATAAAGTATAATTTAAAATATTCTTACAATAATGTTAAACGTGACAAAACTTAAAAACATTCTTACAATAAGAAAACTAATGTCTAAGATGGCGGCTTTTGCGATTGCTGAAACATATGCATCATCTGCTGAAGCTGTAGCTGGAGGTCATCGTACTTTTTGCTCTGCTCTGCTACCATTGCTCGTGCCTCTACCTCTCCTTCTACAGCTGCTGCCTCCCTCTCTTTTGCCTCTGCTCTAAGTTGTTGCTGAAGTTCTTCATATTTTCATTGAACCTCGACAATTTGCTCAACCGTGTTCGCTTGCATCTGAGCTATCTGATCTCTTAACCTCTGAACTTCAGCTTGAGCTTGACTTCCAGAAGGCATGTATTGCTGGGAGCCAGATCCAAAATATTGGGTCGGGGTACCAGATCCTTGAAATCGAACCCGACCGTACCTTTTAGGACCCAAAACTTCAGTGATAATTCTGTTATCAATGTTCTCAAGATTAAAAGAACTATCACTCGAAGCAATCGCTTCATATTTCGCCTTCTTCTCATTTAGTTTCTCCTAAAAAATCAATTAAAGAGTTAGAAACGAAATATATAATAAAAAGGAATGCAACATAACTTAACATTATTTAAAACTACTAATGATGAATTGAATTAAACAATTATAATTAAAGATTATAAATATTTAGAATAAATCAAATATTATTAAGTAAATATACCATAATTTCTCCAGCTTCGGATGTCATAGGAGATCCATCTTTCTTCCTATGTGTAATCTCAAAAAGCTGAAGGCGTCCAACTTTTTGTCCGGATTTGGCTTCCTACAATATAGTAGTAAAAATATTATTTAATAATAGAAAGTTATTAATATTTGAAAGAATTAATAAATTCATAATACCTCGGCCTCAGCTACAGAAGCAAACTTCTTGACCCTGCCGTGTGTGTGAATTTTTGTTTTTGCCTGCTGCTTGTTCCAACTCGCTCACGGTCCTACATAATAAAATTATTATTACGTATATAGTAAATACATATATAAGAGTTTGGAAATACGCAATACCTCTCCTTTCTTTGAATTCCAAAATCTAACCGCATCTTCCCATTGATACCTCAGCATTCCCGGCGGGACATTTCTCAATTTTTCCTCGAGGCTTATGTCTTTCTTAAAATATTGTTTCTTTAAAGTGCTTTTATTGTCTCTCCATCTTTTACCTAATGCCTTCTTGATATAATCATCGGAGACTTCTAAAGCAAATCTCTCCTAAAAAAACATAAGTTTAGAATGTAAATATAAATGAAACTTAAACCAAAGTATTATAAATTACATTCACATTTTGTTACCTTAATATTAGCGAGAGCCTGATTTTTGTTGCTATCAGGCATGTGATGCCATAATTCGTAGTTGATGGGCAACATATTTGCATTTCGTGCTAAAATGCCCAAATAGCTTGCTAAAAGTCGAGCTTCAGATCCAACAGGCTGACCAGGAGTATTTCTACTTACTTTAACACGCTCGACAGGATCTAAGTCGTATAAATCTCTAAGCAGCGTACGTCCTCGAACTCTGCGCGTCCCACCACTTTCAGCTGAAAAATAATATACTATTATTATATTAAAATTGAATAATAATTCAATAATAAAAGTCAACACATGTAAAATAAACATAACATTACTTTGAAATTCTTCAGGCTCATCAAGTGTCTCCGACACATTCGAAGATCCAACAACTGTCTGCTGTTCACTATTTCCTTCTTCCGAATTTGGAGTATTCTGGACAATACTTACATCTCGTAATCTTCTTCTACGCATTTTTCCTGCAATACACATAAAATAGTTAAAGTTTTAGTAACAAATTACAACAATAGTAGTACATATAAAATAGTTAAATTATATAACATGACAAAGATTAAAATTATAATATTACATATAATTAAAAAATTGTAAAATCTTACTACATCATTATTCGTAAATATCTTCATCCACATCATGTCGAACCCATTAATGTTGTGTATTAGTACTAGGGATATTTTCATCTAAGTTTTGTTCTGGAAAAGGTAATGTTTCTGATCTTTCGACGATGTCATCTCTACTTCCATTACCCATGTCAAACAAGTCTCTAGGGGTGTTCCGGAGTACAACATACCAACCCTCATCAGTTGGATCTTTCGAATAAAAAACTTGTTTCACTTGAGAGGAAAATACATGTGGCTCGTCCATCAATTGTTGTCCAGTGTGAATCAAGCGAGAGAAATTCAACATTGTAAAACCAAATTGATCTTCTTTAATTCCTCGAGCAATATTAACATTAGCCCAATCATACCGAAATAAGACAACTTTCCATCTGCCATAGTAATCCAACTCAATAATGTCAGTAAGAAGTCCGTAATACTCCACATTACCCTCAACCGGATTACTGTCCCTAGTACTAGCATAACTTGTAATTGAAGAATTAACAACAACTCCACAATTTTGAGTTCTCTTCTTTCTCTCACGATACTTTGTATGAAATCTGTATCCATTGATGAGGAAGGCACTATATCTTTTTATTATTCTGTTCGGACCTTGGGAAAGCCATTTAACTTCGTCATTGACGTCCTTTCCACTCCAAACCTATTGAATCGAAAGTAAATTGAATAATTAACTAAATTTCGGGATTATATGTAACTTATTAACTTTAGTTACATACCGTTTGACTTAACCATTCATGAAAAGATTCTGTGAATAACTTATTAATCTCTCAATGTTGCAATCTTCGAGAGCGTGCACGAGATTTCAAAATTTGTTTGTACTCACTATGTTAAAAACAAGTGTAATTGGTTAGAAGATAAACAAATCAAAACGACGAATATGTGAGGAAATTTTAGAACTTACTTGCGTAACGGTTCAACTAAATCGTGGTGAAAAAGTACATATCGATGTGCTTGTATCCACGATATATCATCTAATTCTGCAATTTCAACTTTGCCGATTGGTTCTCCATAACTTTGGAATAAATAAGTTTCGGCCAAGTTATGATCATTGAGCCCAGCATTTCTATTCGGTCTATTCAATCGTGTTTCAACATCTTCTAAATATGTAGAACAGAATGTCATGCACTCCTCTGCCAAGTAGCCTTCAGCAATTGATCCTTCTAGATAATGCTTATTGCGACAATAAGATTTCAATTTGCTTAGGAACCTAAACACGATATACAATATTTATCAAAAGTTGTAACTAAATGTATAGACGCGAATAAATAAATACTTGACAAATAAACTAGCACCTTTCTATTGGATACATCCATCGATAAAAGACCGGTCCACCAAGTATTGCTTCGTGAGGGAGATGGATTACCAAGTGCACCATAATAGTGAAGAAGGAAGGTGGAAAGATCTTCTCCAAATTGCATAAAGTCAAAGCAGCTCGATCCTGTACTTTCTTAAGTTCTTCAACATCTAAAACTTGGCCACAAATAGCTTTCATTATATTAGATAGTTCAATTATACAGGACGTTACATTTTTTGACATACAGCACCGTAAAGCAACTGGGGGTAAATCTTGCATCAAGATGTGGTAATCATGTGATTTTAATGAATATAATCTTCCATCTTTAAGACTCACACATCGAGATATATTTGACGCATACGCATCTAGGACCTTTATATCCTTCAACACCATACAAAACACCTCTTTCTCTTCCTTTGACATTGAAAAAATAGAAGGTGGCAACCGATATTTCCCATTAGGAATTACTTGAGGATGAAGATCACGCCGAATTCTCATGTCAACTAAATCAAGTCGACTCTGAAGATTGTCTTTTGATTTTCCATCGACATTCAAAATTGTCCCAATTATGTTCTCGCAGACATTCTTCTCAATATGCATGACATCAATATTGTGGCGTAAAATATTATGCTTCCAATAAGGCAACTCAAAAAAAATACTTCTTTTTTTCCACATGTCTGCCTCATTAGGATCATCCTCTTCGTCAGATTCATCATCGGATTCATCCCTCGATCTTCTCTTTGATTGCGTGTTAGATGGTTGATTCATTTTCCCATAACAGAAGTTGATATCTTTTAACATAAACAAGATTTCAGATCCAAAGGTCTGTTGAGGAGCTCCTCTGTACTCTTCAGTACCGTCAAATAGAGTCCTAAAATCTAAATTTATAATTTTCATCTAACCACCGACGATGGCCCATGTAAGAGAACTTCTTCCCATTGTACAACCACTTCAAACAAGTTTGCGCAGCACAACAAGGACAAGCATAACGTCCTTTAGTACTCCAACCCGATAAATTAACATAAGCCGGGAAATCATTAATTGTCCACAATAAAGCTGCACGTAAATAAAAGTTCTCTTTTCTTAATACATCATATGTCTCAACACCCGACCATAATTATTTTAACTCTTTAATAAGTGGCTGCAAATAGATGTCAATATCATTTTCGGGACCTTTCTCTCCAGGAATAATCATTGATAAAATAAACGAAGATTGCTTCATGCAAATCCATGGAGGCAAATTGTAGGGAACAAGCACCACAGGCCAAGTACTGTACGAAGTACTCATGATTTTAAATGGATTAAAGTCGTCAGCTGCTAGCCCAAGCCTCACATTTCGAGGATCGCTTGCAAAGCTTGAAAATTTCATGTCAAATGATTTCTAAGCTAAAGAATCCGCAGGATGTCTTAATAATCCATCATCGATCTGTTGATCATTATGCCACCTCATAAATTCAGTCGTCTTTGACGACATGAAAAGCCTTTGAAGTCTTGGTATTAGGGGAAAGTATCGCAAAACCTTGACTGGCTTCTTTCTTAACTGTGCCCCACCTTCATCCGCATTCACATCTTTTGTATTCCCATTCATCCAACGAGACTTGCCGCAAACATTACAACACTATTGTTCTTCTGATCACCCAAGTACAACATGCAGTCATTTGGGCAACTATGAATTTTATCGTACCCAAAGCCGAAATCTTTTATTAGTCTCTTCATATCTTGACAAGATTGGGGGATTTTTGCAAAAGGAAACACCTCTCTCAGAAACTCTAGCAGCATTGTAAAAGAATTTCCAGTCCACCCTCCCAAACATTTTAAGTGAAATAAACGAATGCAGAAGGACAATTTTGAATATTTTGATCCCTCGTAAAGTTCTTCGTTCATTTTATTAAGTAAATTGTAGAACTTTGCCGCTTCTTCATTTGGCTCCTCCTAAGGTGCACTTGTTCCCGTTTCGCCAAAAACATTTCCACTCATATTACAATCATCGGATGCAATAAAGTCAGGTGGAAACGATTGCTCACCATGACTGTGCATATTAAATGCATCCCGCAACATACCTTCCATGTCATCTTGTCTAACATACTGATGGTAATCAGTATCAGGATAAGTCGGATTAATCATTGAAGAAGTTCCACTAGATGTACACTCTCCATGAAAAATCCATTTTTTATACCCCCGAATAAAGCCATCAACAATTAGATGTTCGTAGACAACTTCACGAGTATGCCAATTAATGTTGCCACACTTCTTACACGGGCAAAGAATCATATTCTGTTGGCTTGCATTTTGAAATGCAAAATTCAAAAAAGTTTGTACTCCATTTCGATAGGCGTTGCTTACCCTTGACAATTTCATCCAACTCCTATCCATTTCGTAGTTCTTGAATTCTAAAGTTGACAATAAATTACACAGGTAAGTTATTTATTATGTAAGTCTTGATATGATATATTTTTATGTTTTATGTAAGTTATGTAGATTATGTAAGTTATGAAATTTGAACTTTAAACTATATGCTTTTAAGGAAATTATTAGATTACACTACATGTATTAGTTAAGTTGTGTAAGTTGTTATGTACGTTATGTGAGTTATGTAAATTATGTAAGTTATGTGAGTTATGTAAGTTGTTATGTAAATTATGTAAGTTATATGAGTTATGTAAGTTATGTAATTTATTTAAGTAATGATCAATATTAATACTATTTTGATAAAAATTAGGTATAACTTTTAAAGACATTTAAAATTATAAAATATTAAAATCAAACATTATTAATATAAAAAATAGTAATTTGAATATAGTAATTTTTTAAGATTCATCGTACGTGGCGTTGTTACACCTAGGGAGGATCCATTATATCTTACAGCTCGATATAAGGCAACCCGTCAGGTTTCCAGCCTATATACTTTGAATCTTTAAAATATTTAAAACAAGGTTGGAGAGAAGGTAAGCTATTGTTGTAATTTTAATGGACAAGCAAGCTACATGGTAATAAATATTCAATAGTAAATGAGCTCGATAGAACTTTTTTTTAAGTCTTTTTGAATTTTTTAAGATTCATCATACGTGGCGTTGTTACACCTAGGGAGGATCCATTATATCTTACAGCTCGATATAAGGCAACTCGTCAGGTTTCCAGCCTATATACTTTGAATCTTTAAAATATTTAAAATAAGGTTGGAGAGAAGGTCAGCTATTGTTGTAATTTTAATGGACAAGCAAGCTACATGGTAATAAATATTCAATAGTAAATGAGCTCGGTAGAACTTTTTTCAAGTCTTTTTGAATTTTTTAAGATTCATCATACGTGGCGTTGTTACACCTAGGGAGGATCCATTATATCTTACAGCTCGATATAAGGCAACCCGTCAGGTTTCCAGCCTATATACTTTGAATCTTTAAAATATTTAAAATAAGGTTGGAGAGAAGGTCAGCTATTGTTGTAATTTTAATGGACAAGCAAGCTACATGGTAATAAATATTCAATAGTAAATGAGCTCGGTAGAACTTTTTTCAAGTCTTTTTGAATTTTTTAAGATTCATCATACGTGGCGTTGTTACACCTAGGGAGGACCCATTATATCTTACAGCTCGATATAAAGCAACCCGTCAGGTTTCCAGCCTATATACTTTGAATCTTTAAAATATTTAAAATAAGGTTGGAGAGAAGGTCAGCTATTGTTTTAATTGCTTATAACTGCAGTTACTATAATAAAGTAATATTTTATAGACTAAGGCTCCACAATGATCACCATCAATTATATAATTATTCAATGCTCCGCAAATTATAACACAAAACAAACAACAATATAAATCATACCAAGTATGGAGAGAGACCTACCTTAGCAGATATTTCCAAATTTGTCCTCCATATAAATTAATTAGAGCTATAATTTATCTTCCAAAAAAAAAAATACCAGCTGCTATCATGAACATTTAAATACTTGTGCACATAACGAGATGAATTATTCAATTACATAATTAAAACATTACTAACTTATACAATGCTCAAACTTAACACATTATATAATTATTCAATTATATTACATACACACAATTATATTAATTCAATATGACAAAAAATGTATGTATTTATTTCTTTTAAACATGTACAATTGAAATAAATCAAAGTTTTATACATACATATGAACCGCAATTTAAGTTTCATTTATATAATAACACCAAATGAAAATTTATGTATCAAATTATAAGTTTGATCAATATTTATGTATAAATTTAATATTTATTCCTATAAATATTAAAATATTCACTTATTCATATAATTAACACGTTTTCAAAAAGATTTTATTGAGGTGAGCTGAAACGGGATTAGCACAGATCAGAAAAAAGAAGAGACCAAGAATTTACTTAATGAAACTTACTTTGCCAAATTTGATCAGCTGAGGTACAATCTTGAGCACAGTGGATGACGGGATAGCAAATCCTACACCAGCTGATGTACCTGAAATGCAAATAACAAAATCAGAATGCATCTATTTTACTTGGACTAAGGTGTGACAGTATGGATATATGTCTGACACAGGTATGTTAAATTTGTTCTAAGTTTTTCCATAGATTTGGACGATCATCATCCCCAAAGCACTGTCTGGATACATGTTAAACACAAGTGTCGCACACTGGTACTTCATGAAAAATGAAATGTTAGAGCAAACATAAGAAGGCATTACATAGGAAGCTGTTAGCTATCATAACTATTATTATTCTTTGGCCAAGGAAACATCTAACTCTGAAATATCTTCTCATCAATATAGAAAAATCTTTTGTTTAAGATTACGGTAAAAAGAGAAAAATAACCTGTCTGTGTGAATATAGCCGCATTAATTCCAATCAAATTCCCTTTCGAATCTAACAGAGTACCTCCACTACAACAAAGAAAGAAAGCCAAGTAGCAGCAATAAAAAACTTGTTCAAAGACATTAACTTTAAAGTTTCAAGACAGATACAGAAGATTAGACAAATCATTTGGAGAACCTGTTTCCTGGATTGATGGCTGCATCTGTTTCAATTCCACCCCCGATCAAAAAATTGAAACATGAACATAGTTAAAATACATACAATTCAAACCTCAAATATGAGCTAAAAAGAAAAAGCATACAAGTCCAACATAATCAGATGTCATTGTTGAAATTATCAAACCAAAAAGCAAGGAAATGTAGGAACCACACAAAAGAAGAGCTAATTTGTGAATACAGAGCTTACAACATATTAAGAAAATTTTGCAACCAAAATGTAATATTAGCCAGACATGACACATTTCATAAACATAATTTTCGAAGTCCACAAATCCTAATTATCCATACAAGCAACATGACCTCCATGCATCACTGTTTATTTGATTTTCGTTCAGATGCAAGTAGATAAACTTACTGCTAGCAGTTATAAAACTAAGATGAACACTAATATTTTAGTTACATAGTTCAGAACCCTAAATCACATTTCGAAATTTCAAAAACCCAAATAGCCCCAAAACCCCAAAAAGAGAGAGAAGCACAACAATCTAAGATTACCAATGTCAGCATGCTAAAGTCTAGGGTTCAAAAGAACAAGTAAATGAGAGTTCCTTGATTTGATGGACTCGCCAAAGGTAGCCTTCAATCGGGTTTGATTTCAAAATGAAATCCCTTAATCTTTCTGCTTGCTGCAAAAATAAAACAGAAGTGAAATCGAAATGGAAATGAAATCGAAAATAAACTGCTTACTTGCTGCAATGAAATCGAAATTATAATAACCATATTTAACCTAGTGACAACAGATTGAAACAAACACGAAATTATAATAACCTGTCGATCGAAAAGAGAGAGGGAGACGGCAAATGGGTTTGATTTGGGGAAATTTTTGGGTTTAGGGGAAACTTTGATTTGGGAGAAAATGAAGGTTTCGGGTTTGCAATGGGGTGAAATGGCTGAAACAAAAACGGCGGCGTTTTGTTAAACGTAATGACGTCAGTAAATTGCAAAGGAAACGACGTAGTTTTAATTAAACTTTTAGTGGCGTTTTTACAAAAGCGCCGCTAAAAATAGAGAATTAGTGGCGTTTTTACAAAAGCGCTTCTTTTAAAAACGCCACTAATTCCTTATTTTTAGCAGCGCTTTTTTTTAAAAACGCCGCTAATTCTCTATTTTTAGCGGAGCTTTTTTTAAAACGCCGCTAATTCCCTTGGAGACATTGAATGACGTCGTTTATGCTAAAATTTTGATTTATTTAATATATAATTTAAATAATATAAATTAAAAAACAATCAACTATATACCTTAAAAACTTTAAAATTATTTTAAATAATAGTATTTTAATTTTTTCCTTTTAAATAAATAATTTTTTAAAATTTAACTATTATTTAAAAGAATTAGATAAATTTTGAAATATTGAAAATTATTTAAAATTTGAAATCTTGAAATTTATTCTAAATTTGAAATCTTTAAATTTTTAAATTATTTAATATATAAATTAAAAAAAACCAATCATATATCCAAAAAAAACTTTAAATTTATTTTAAACAATAAAATTTCAAAATTTTCACACTAATTAATTACCTTAAACCCCTAACCCCTATCCCTTTAATCTTATAACCCCTAAACCCTAAACACCTATCCATTTAAGCTCTAAACTCATAACTCATACCCCTAACCCCATAACCCCTATCCCATACCCTTTAAACCCTAAACCATAAATACCTAAACCATGAAACCCTAAACCCTAATCCACTAACCCCTAAACCTTAAATCCCAACCCTTAAACCATAGACCAAAATCTCTAAACCTTAAAACATTAACTCGTAAACCATAAACCCCTTTCCCATGTCCCCTTAACCATTAATTAAACCCCTAACCCTTATCCCTTTAACCATTAAACCCATAACCCTTAATCCTTAAACCCATAATCCATAACCCTTAACCTTTACCCAATAATCCCTAAACTTTAAACCCCAACCCCTAAACCCATAATCCCTAAACTTTAATATATATTTTGACAAACAATCAGTCATATACCCAAAAAGCTTTAAAATTATTTTAAATAAAAGGATTTTAATTTTTTTCATTTTTAACACATTTTTTTATTTTCAAATTTTCAAATTTTTTCTACATGTCATTAGTTTTTTCTAAAGAATTTAAATATTCAATTGAAAATAAATTGTATTTTAATCAATATAAATATAAATAAACCATTTAAATAATAAATATATACAAAAAATACTTTTTGTGGCGTTTTTATAAGAAACGCCGCTAATACTAGACCTATAGCGGCGTTTTATCTAGCGGCGTTTTTATAAAAATGCCGCTAATGTCACTACGGTTTAAAACAAAACGACAGCGTCTTGCTCTTTTTTTGCGGCGTTTTTCAAAAAACGCCACTAATGCTCAACCTATAGCGGCGTTTGTTATAAAACGCCGCTAATGAAACTAAGGGCTGAAAGGAAATGATTGCGTCTTGCTGAAATTATTAGCGGCGCTTTTACAAAAACGCCGCTAAATGTTGAGCATTTGCGGCGTTTTTTATAAAAGCGCCGCTAATGCTCAATCTATAGTGGCGCTTTTAGAAAAACGCCGCTAATGCTAAACTCTAGCGGCGTTTTTTGCTAAAACGCGGCGAAAAACCTGTTTTGCTGTAGTGCTTACACCATTTACCTAAAAGGTTACTCTGCCAAAATACAAGAAAATTATTCTACGGTAAATAATTCTCTTTTTCTTGAGTAATTAGTTTCTAGCCCTAAAATGTTTTCATAAGTTTTCATCAGTTTGAGAATAGAGCCACACTCTTAACAAACAACAATCGAGATTAGAGGAGAAAATCGAGAAAATCGAAAGGTTGAAAGACAAGAATAACCTAATTTAGATATCCAAAAAACGCATGTATAATTAAGATAAAAAAAATTATTGCTATAAACAACATAATAACTTGATTTTTTAGAAAATCTTTATATTTTCGTTGTGTTTCAAACACGTTTTCTAAACTGAACTTTTTTTAACAAGTCGATGGGCTCAAGAGAGGGTAGCTGGCTTAGTGGTACAACAAGGAGATTCAGGGTTTACATTCGCTAATGGGGTGGTAAGATACAAGGGAAGAGTTTACATTGGTAGACCTTAAGGGAACATGTTCTTAAACGACTTCACGACTCTCCATAAGGGGGCACTTTACTGTGCAGGCTACCTACTGCAAGATTAAGCCTTATTTCTGCTGGTCAGGCCTTAAAAGACAAGTGGAGGAGTATGTGCGGCAATGTGATACTTGCTAAAGAACCAAGGTGGAGCTTGTAGCACAACCTGGACTACTCCAACCTATCCCTACTCCTAGCCAAGCTTGGGAGGTAATAACTATGGACGTTATAGAAGGACTCCCTCAGTCAAGAAAATACAATTGCATCTTAGTTATCATTGACAAATATGCCAAGTATGCACACTTTTTAGCCATATTTCACCCTATACTACCCATAAGATTGCTAAACTATACTTGGATCAAGTTTATGAATCACATAGCTATCCAAAATTAGCCATTTCAGACAGGTACAAGACATTGATCAAGTTATTAGGCACAATTCTATTGTTTAGCACAACTTATCAGCCTAAAACTGATGTCAGTCTAAAAGATTGAACTAGTGTTTGGAACCATACCTCAGGATTATGTAGCTATACAAACTAAAGACTTGGGGTACATGATTGTCCCAACTCGAATGGTGGTGTGACACCAACCATTACACTGCTTTGAGAAGGACACCATTCGAGGCTCTCTATGCTATTAAGCCTCCAGATTCACCAGTGGCTAGCATACAAGAGATGATGATAGAAAGGGAACCGCTCAACAAAGTAATGAAAGAACAACTGATGAAGGCTTAAAACAGGATGAAGGTATATGCAAATAGAAAAAGGAAAATCGTGAAAAAGCAACAAAGCAAAGCAAGCAAGTTTAGTGAAGAAGCTAAGCGACGATAAGGGCTTCTGATTTTTAGATGGTAAAATTTTCAAATGTTTGGTGAAGGAAAATCGTGACATTTGCAAAAGAGAGACCTTACTTTTCTCCCGAGTCTAACTGGTAATTGGGATCTCCCCATTACTTGTTCAAAGCCTTTTTATTGAAGGGTTCAAATTTCATCATTTCAGATCCAACCCATCTCATATCTTTATCCTCATTTTAAAAGGCTTTGCATAAGTGTACAGTGTGTGATGACATTAGTTGGGAAAAAAATCCCAGTACCTGCTCCTTATTTACACCAATTCTTGGAGATGTACTGATTCTCAATTGAATTGAACCAACCAACCAACCCGACCGACCAATCTGGTTGTTCACCACTGCTGTTGGCATGAGTTCTTTAATAATTCTCTTTCTCAATCCATTCAGACTTGTAAATGGCCATATATATGCAAGAAAATGCAAATATATGCAACTGAGACAAAAACAATTAGAAGAAATTCACCAGCAATACAACTTTAAACAAAACAATGGGAGCGGCTGGCTTGAGATGTCGTATTCATCTACTCCTAGGGATCAAGCTTCTAATCCCACACCCACATAATTTCTCCCAACAAATGAAATTGAAAATTCACAACCAACAGAATTTTGAATTATCTCAACACCAGCTAAAACCTACAGAAAAACTATAAACATCCCAATCGCATTAGAAGAATTTAATTCAAATGATTAGTACCCTTAAATGTCAATAAGGTCAGTCTATGAACAATCCAACACAGCAGAACTTGTAATCATACTGTTCCACTGCTTTCAGCGGCACAAATTGAAGGGCTTTCAGATTTCACAAAGGGCGAGCCCCTGCTACTGGTATCAAGCCCTTGCAATAGGCCAAGAGGATCTTGTTGCATCATGTCGGCCAAGGCATGCGAGTTGGTGTTCGAGGCAGATGTCAATAAGTTAGAATGGAAAGGATGAAACGGTGGCAGTTGTGTATTCTGAGGAGGAAAGAAGGAAGATTGGGCGTATGATATATGGTGCATTCCTAAATTGAAGGTATCAGTCGGCGTCGTTATTTCTCCAGTAGCAGTCTTGAGCCTCTCTACTTCTTTCTTTAATGCTTCATTTAGAGCTGTAGTAAAAAATGGACAACGAGAAAAAATATAAACAAAATACCAAGGACATGATACAATCATGGCTACATATCTACATGTAAATTTACAATCATTAATGCTATCAAATCTCGCGCTCTAAATTATTGCCTATAACACTAATCAAAATGGGCATCCCTAGTTTTGACAAATACGATGCCAATCTTTTTGTTTCTTATCATTAAATGTTCAACTTCTGTAGCAAATGAAAGCATGCCATCTTGGACAGAACGTACCATCACATAGCTGAGCCTGTTGTTCCATTGCTTGTAGCCGGAGCTTAAGCTCAGCGTTCTCAGTAGTCAAGCCTGTCGTATCCCTCTAGAGCATATATGCACGAATTAAGACTGTTAATCTTCAGGTATTAGTCAACAAAAAAAGATAAAATGAAACAACATAAGATGGCTGGCTTGCCACGGAAACCTGGTCCCTCAACTATCTCACTTTTGAGGATTTAGAATTAGTCCTCATAGTGATCCCTATACTTTATTAAACGTGTGATCCAATTATTGATGGTATGGACTTTCAATCTTTATATCAAGTGACATGGAAATTTTGTGGCCACATGGCATACATGGAATTCTTTCAGCCAGCCGGCAGTCTATACAAAACAGTTATTTTAGTTTTTATTGATTATTACAATTAAATAATAAAACTCGATAAAAGAACAGACGAACACTAGAACATGTGGCCAGGCAATCTGGCCAAAAAATTACATGTGTCGTGCCATGTCACTTGATTTAACAACAGAAATTCACATCGTGAACATTTAAACTGAATTCCATATTATAAAAGTTCAAGGACCAAATCCAGTGAAATTACACAACAAGGACTCAATCGTTAAAAGTGAGATAGTACAAGGATATATCCACAAATAATGGCATTTTCGGAAACACAGGTGCCTTTAACAGAGAATTAGAAGCCTGTGAAAGCAGGTCCACATAAACAAGGAAGTGATAATTAAAGCCCCAATTGCGAAAAGTTTTTGATTTATTTGAAAGTAGAAACCTCAGATAATGATTGTTTAGTAAGTAGATATGATATTCTCATGAGGAATGCAAATATCATCAGAAATAAGCTCCAAAATTATGCAATGAGACATGTAAGCGTTTAACAAAAACCTGGAATAGGGTTAGGTGTGCAGAAAGAGTCGTTGCTTCCGTTTGAAGTGTTTGGACTTTCCTCTCCAATTCAGACATATATAGGGCTTTCTTTTCTTTTGAGCGTGTAGCCGACCTCCGATTTGCAATGATCCTACAAAAAGAAAAGAAAAAAAAAGAAAAAAGATGTACTTACTTAGCGAAAACTCGAATGTAAACCCAATCTCACCACACAATGAGATATCCCAAATCTATGAGAGATTTCCATTACTAAAGGTGAGGTGCATTGAGTGGATAGATGAGACTCACTCTTAGGTCGACCACCTCACCAGCAAGATAAAAGTTTTCATTAACATATATATGTGTCGAAATATGAACAACAAAGAAGGTTATAACATTCCGAATAGAAAACCATGAGTGCAAAACCGTACCAATCTCCATTCCCACAAGTTTCAAAGTTGGGAAAGTGCAAGCTCATTGCACTAAATTGAACTTAAATGAAACTAACAACATTTAAATGTACAAAATAGAGAAACAATACAATTATAATTTCAACGAAATCGATAACCACCCATAGTCATTTTATTGGTGGTTTGAGTGATATTGAAGTGGTTTGAGTGATATTGAACAGGGCAGTTATGTAATCTTAATGTACTCAACAATTTTTAGGTAGAAGTTATGCAAAGCAAAGTCTGATATGATTCACCAACAAAATTAACCCATTTGGCATTCATGACTACTTGGATATTTCAGGAAGCATTTATGACATTACTAATTGATAATCAAAGTAAAAAAAAAAAGGTCATGAAAATTCAGGAAAGAAAGAAGAAGAAAATAATCATAGTGCATAGGCAAAAAGAACATAACCATTAAAAAGCACACATAAATTGAAGATACCTACTAATTCACATGAATTTCATTCAAAAATATGCATAAATATAGGAAAGTTCCCCGAAGTTGAACTTTCAAAAATAACAAAATTTCTTTCATCATGGGGTGAGAAAAGTGAAGTGAAACACTACATTGTCCAAAAACTTTTCAACACTACAATAATAATGGCCATGAAAACAAGAAAATGAGCTAAGAAACATGACAACCCATAAGGCAGAACCTAAAATTAGGAATTTAGGAAATTTTCATATATTTGACATGAATTAATTAAATAAAAATGCATGCTTTTTTCGGAAATTCTACTAATCCTCAATTTCTTTAAACTCAAAAAAAGAAAAAAGAAAAATCAACTTCCATTAGTTTTTAGTTCCTTACTTTACATCCTAAACTGCTCCAAACCCCATATCCATACACAGCCAAAAAGGAAGAAAAACATAAAAAGAAGTCAACTTCACCATTATGATAAACACACACCTAAACAAAACGATCATAATTCCCCACCCCAACGAAATATATGTCATTGATAAACTAAAAATACAATTTCTTTGAACAAAAAAAAAATGATCTTCTTCTAATAGTTTCCGCTAAACAAACAAAAGGCAAACTTTACACTAAAATTAACAAATTTCCAACTTCAATCTCATAAGTACCCCTAAATCAAATGCACTAAAAAAGCTCCCAAAATATAGCAAAAAAAAAGGAAGTAATTCCCAAACCTTTTAGCTCTCTTTGGGTCAATTGTCCACAATTCAGCAAGTTTATCAGGAGCCATGGCTTTCTTAGCTTCAATGGACTCCATTATGGAGCATCCATCAACCGAATTGCTATACCTATGCCTTCCTTTCCCTCCTCCATTATACTTCTCCCCTATCCCCGACCCACCACTCACTTCCTCTCCTTTCCGGTTCTGACTCCAAGACCCAGCAGCCACCTCGACTCCCTTCGCCGATTCCCCTGGCATCTCAATGTCCATGTAACTACAAAACATGTCGTCTTCGGATCCTACCCCTTCGAAGGAGTCGGACACGAGATCCAAGTCGTCTGGAATCCGAAACTGGACTTCGGATTGGGCTCGCCTGTGGTAAGAACCACGATATTGGATTGGGTTGGAAAAAGACGGCATATTTTGGGTGAAGGAGGGAAATGCAGGATCCGGGTTTGGATTTAGATTTCGCGGATCCTGCATTTTGGTGTTTCTTCTCAGATTTCAGATCTCAGTTAGAGAGCTGAGTGTTGAAATATTTTCCTTTGAAGCTTTCTTCTTCGTTCCTTTCCTCTGAAAGAAAGAGTTTTAAACGACTTCAATAAAATAGAAGATATACATGTGGGCATGCAGTTTAGGTGGGCATGGGAGAAAATGCCTTGGGCCAGCAATGGCAATCCCCATGTGCCCCCCAGACAATTCACTTCTTTCACAACCAGAAATACCAACCAACTAGATTCTCAGTAATGGGTACATTTTCTCGCTTTTGGACGACTCATCCATCGGGGCTTTGTTTCTTTATTGTTTTTAGGCGTAATAATTAAACTCCTGCTTTCTACTCAATTACATACTTGCATTGCACCTTTCGAAATCCATTAAAAAAATTTATAAAAACCAATTAAATTTCTATTTTTTTACATTTAATTGGTTACTTAAAATTGTCAAAATGCATAAAAAAAATATTCAATTTTTAAAAAAAAATTAATTAAGTCATTGTTTCTTCTTTTTTTTCACTCAATTGTCAAAATGTATCAAAAATACTTTTAACTGTTAATTTTGACCAAAAAAATAAAAATTATTAAATTTTAATAAAAAAAATATATTTATTTTTTATTAAAAATTAGAAAAAGATTATAAAAATTGTAAAAGATTATCAAGTTTAAAAAAAATTATAAAATATATAGAAATATATTTTTTTATAAAGTAGTAAGAAAATGATAAAAAAATATAAAAAATTATAAAAATTAACTTTTATTGGTTTTTATTTTTTTATCATTTTTCACCACAATGTGATATGTAATGGCTTTAACGGGAAAAAAATTGGGGAACGTTAACTTTAATAACCAATGGTTGAAGTTAATGGTTAAAGGAAGCTTTTTATGCATTTTATAATTTTTATAAAATTTTATAAAATTTTATTTTTTTTAAAGTTTAATAATTTTTATAATTTTTATTGATTTTTATTTTTTATAATTTTTTTTGTCATATGTGACGCAATGGTGTGACACGGGGTGACTTTAATTGAACAAGATTAGGGGTAGTTAACTTTAACGGTCAACTATCAATCTTTACGGTCAAATGGCATTTTTTATGCATTTTGGCAATTGGGTGCAAAAAAAAGAAAAAAAAAGGGGGGCTTAATTGCTTTTTTGAAAAAATTTGAAGCTCTTTTTTATGCATTTTGACAATTTAAGTATACAATTGAGTGCAAAAAAAAAAGCAGGGGCTTAATTGTTTTTTTCTTTTAAGCTTGAAGGCATTTTTGATGCATTTTGAAAGTTTAAGTATCCAATTGAGTGCAAAACAAATAGGAGAGTCTTAATTATTTTTTTTTATTTTGAGATTTTTTACACTTTTAAGCCTTGTTGCTATTTATTTATTAAAATTAATATTTTTTAAACTGATTTGATGGTCAAATTGATCAAGTTATCAATCCGACTAATTTGATTAAAAAATTATTAAAATTTAAAAAAGAAAATTAAAAATCATAGTTCAATTGTCAGTTCAATTGGCTTTTTAGAATTGGTTCTTGATCTAACTAATTGAAAGTCACTTTTCGAACTGATTCTCGATCTAACCAGTCAGTTCGGTTCAAACAACACTTATTAAATAGATATTAGTAAAAGTTGGCTTTTAAAATATATATTTGTGTAAACTACACCATTAAGAATGATCGTTCAATTGAATTGAGTGAAATAATTTCGAGTTAATCGTGTCGAGGAGTCATATTTTATCATCCTAACTTGATTTGAATTTTTTTCGAATTGAGTGAAATAAAATTCGAGTCAAGTTTAGTTGAATTGAATCGAGTGAAATTGTTCGAGTTAAATTCAAAAATTAAATATGTCAAATTAAAATCTTGTTAAAGTATAATCAATTCTATGTTAAACACACTGTACCGAGAGATGTGTCAAGCAACTCCTTCTTCAATCATGGGAATGGTACCGCTTGCCATTTTTACGTCCCCTAGTAAATGCCCCTTATGAATTCTCACTTGTAATAAGGTAAAATTCATTTAATAATATAGTTATCATAATATTTTTTTCATTATTATATTTTAGAAATAACATATTATTTGAATAGGTGGAATAATGGCATGATTCATATAGGTATACCAGACAAGCTTGAAGATATTCAACTATTGTTAGATCAGCGATCAATAGCCGAAATTAGTTTTTTTATTTTTCAATTATATTATATTTACGTAAGGATTTGAAATTTAATATTATGTACATAATAAAATTTATAATTTTGTATTGTAGTTTGAATGGATGCCATACTCTGATTCGAGAATTCAAGAATGCATCTCGACCGAATTTTTGGCTAATTGCAATATCTGGCATGTCAAAGTGTCATTGATAGTTTTTACAACAATTTAGATGCATGAATATGATCGAGTGATGCGTCAGTTCAAGTTTATGCAAAGTATTTTGCTGTTACCCCAGGAGCTCGATGAACTTCATAAGATCAACTTACGAGAGAGAACAGAGGAAAATTGGTTTAAATTCCATGTCAAATGCATCTACATTTGGTAACATAAGTACAATTTTATACCTATGCATGAACCAATTGTCCAACCATATTTGGCAACCTCTCCATATTACATGACATGGTTTAGACTTCACGGTAAGTCATATCTGTTGTTGGAGGAGGAAATGAGTAGGTAATGTCATTGTAGAAAGCCAAGACGACCCCACATGAGGCCGCAATTAAGAGTACATGCGTCAATGGAATCATTATCAACTCCAACCCCACATGAGGCACCGATACGTGCACTTCCTCCCAATCAATATGGTTTACATTTTTCTTGTGCTTTCACTAACCCCATTTTTCTACATATGCACCACATTAGCATCATCATACCATGCATCAACACCCTCTCCATGTATATTTTTTGCACCACCTTCATCCCCAAGACCATTACCAACAATAGCACCAATGTATCCTCCATCGCCTACAATTCCAACATTCTATCCACAATCATGTTATTCAACACCATTCAGTTCTCTGCCAATAGTGTCGCAAACACCCTGAACATCATTGTCCTTTAGAGATGGGTAATCTTTGCAACCACTTATTAATACCCCGAACGATATACGATGGGAACTTAGGACACAAATGCAATCTAGCACAGAGGAACGAGATGAAGATCAAAATCAAGATAAAAGTGGATGTAAAGATGAGGACGAGAATTATGAGGAGCCAAAACCCCAACTACGATGAAATCATCCTCGTAACCGACAACCACTGGATTGTGACATACATTCGGGCCGACGACGTCGATGAATTTTTTATTTTAAAATTTTCTCATATAAATCATCATTTATTATGAAAATTTCATATTTTTAATATCAACAATCTTCTCCTTATACAAATCTCCTTATAAAAACAATATGTTCGAAATTTCAGTATGGAACCTCTACACAAAATGTCTTCATTTTATAGGAAATACTACCCTCGAATATCAAACATAACTTCAAAATCTTGGAAAAGATTGGACATGACAAGTCTAAAAAAGGCTTCTAAAAAATTTGGAAAGTGATGTCTAAATTTTATTTGACTTTATACCTGACATTTTCTTTCCACAAATTTTTAACCCTAACCCTAATAGGGAATCCCATCACAAAATTTTAGAACTAGAAAATCTCAGGATAATTTTCAAACACCCCATCCCGAGAACCCTTGACTATCATGGGCTCTCACATAATTTTTTTCCCCCTGTTGCCTATATAAATGGGGCGTTTGCTACCCCCACTCCATCAATTTTCTTGTCCACCTTCCTTTAGAAAAAAAATGTTTTTCGTTTTAATTGTTTTTATTTTTGGTTGAGTGTTGAAAGTTTGGGAGGAAAATTTTGTTTGTGTTGGAGTCTTAAGGACACATTGTGATAGTTTTAAGGTATATTTAAGTTCACGGTGATATGGTGATGCTTAGAGATCCACACATTTCATTTTTCGTATAGGGAGTGTGATTGCGTGATATTCGTAACAGGTTTTAAAGATTTATAAATGAAATGTTCTTGAGACTAACTTATTATCACGATTAAGGCAAATGTACCTATCGAACAATAGTATAGTTCAGCAAGACCGGATTGTCGAACCCAAAAGAACTACGAGTACTAGTATTTACTTCCTTCCTTTATATTATCTAGCCTAAAAATTGAGAGGTTTGGTTATCTAAACTAATTACTAACTAAGAATGCACAGAAAGAAAACTCGGGAAAATACTTTCGGGAAAATTCGATTGATTGAGACAATGCCTAAGGAAAAATCCACCTAGACTTCACTTGTTATTTGACTCTGAATCAGACGATTTATTTATTTGACTTGATCTGTAGAAATCCCTAAGTTATATTATTATCTCTCTCGAGACTAATAACGTCTAACCCTAGGTTGAATAATTGAAATCTTTTTCTAATTAAAACCCTAGAATTGCATTAACTTGATCTATGGATTCCCTTATTAAGTTTCACCCTAATCCGACAAAATCTTGTCATCCTATCTCTAGGCGTGCAATCAACTTCGCTTAATTATGACAATTTTACTCTTAGACAGGGTCTATTCCTCCTCTAAATAAGAGTGTTAACTTGAGTCAATATCTTGGAATATTAAAACAAGAATTAAGAACACATAATTAATAACAAGTCAAATATTTATCATACAATTCAGATAATAATAACAAGATTTGCCTTAGGTTTCATTCTCCTTAGGTATTTTTGGGGTTTTGTTTATATTTATGAAAGAAAAAATCTTAAAAGCATAAATATAACAAAACATAAGAAAACCCAAAACTCCTGAAGGAACTTGAAGAGAGATCTCCAGTCTTGATGATGAATCCGGCTCTTGAGATGGATCAATCAGCTTTCCTTGAGTAATTCATTGCTTCCTACTTTGCGTCCCCGTCCTAAGTGCCTCCTCAAGTGTTTAAATAGGCTTTTGAATGCCTAAGAGCCCTAAAAATTGGCCTTTTCCGAATAGGACTAAACTTGGGCTGGCAGGGACACGCCCGTGTGCAATTACTCCAGCCCGTGGTCAAGGCTGTTAAATAGGCACGGGCATGTGGTCTACCCGTGTAAGTCGTGCTTCGATCCTGCCAAATTGACACGACCATGTGACACGCCTGTGTAAGGAAGTCCAGGCCGTGTTGTTTTCCCATGTAGGTCCATTTTCTCTGTTTTCGGCCCGTTTCTCGCTCTTTTTACTCTCTTATGCTCACCTAAGTATAAAACATGAAATTAAAGGATTAGAAGCATCGAATTCACCAAATCTAAGGAGAAATCATCCGTAAATACGCTAAGTATGGGATAAAAATATGTATAAATTACGGTTTATCAAAGTGCACCGTCACCTTAAAAAATGTTACATTATAACTCAAGCTCCTAGTTCATGGTGATTATACTATCACGAGTTCAAATTTCATGCCACCAAAAAATGATGCTTTATAAACCCCATACTTAAGTTTGATATCATACTCATAGGGAAAAAATAGGCTTACCAGTATAATTGACTTATTTTTTTCTTTCCATCAAAGTAATATCTTAACCTAATTGTCCAAAACTTATGTCAGAGGTGGAGGCAAAAAGACTTTTAAGGAGGGAGTGACTATAACAGTGGAGAAAAGCTAAAACACGACTCAGGGCGGCAACAGTTACTGTAATTAAATAGAGTAACCATTAAATCTCATTATCAAATAGAGTAATCAAGCCATTTAAATGACTCATTACCACGTTTACTTATCATTTATCATGTAATACTAATAAGAAGATATCATTTACCCTTTAGTTGGCTTAAGAATTCCACTATTGTGGAATAATGCTACATACTGCAGAAGTCGTATACCCTTGTACCAGCTTTCAGTTCTTTCTATATTTGAAATAAGACTTTCACTTACATCAAGGTATACAAGTCATACATACATAGTTCATCATCCAATCAGGATTAAGGTATATCACACTATGAACGTTACAAGTGAATAAATCCATAAACAGATTTAAGATTTCTAGTCTGAGGTACTGTCAGTCCAATTAATCACATCCATGTCTCTATCTTCCAAGAGTCATCTGCTCCGATACTTAAGACAAAGCATTTCCACAATTTATAAATGACATATTAGTCTTTTAATTGGTTTGCTTGTTTCCAATTATATAAAAGGCATGTTAAGGTCTACTAATACAAGTTGTCTTTTTTGTGTTACGATCCAACCACGTAATATCATTTAGTAAACAAATGAGTCAATATTTGCTTTCATTTTGTTTTGCGTGTAAAACTCATTAAGAACAATATACAAATAATATTAATGTAATCAATTAATATTTTATTAAACCAATTTGTTCGAAAAATACAAGTATACATTGACGAAAATATTACACTAAAAGCAATAGGTCCCAACATTAATGTAAATAATGAAATTTTATTAAATCAATATGTTCAAAAAATTATAAATACAAATGATAAATAAACTAAATTTAGGGCACTAGGTCTTAACAATGTTTCTCTAGATGAGATAGTTGTCTCAGCTAAATAGTTGCAATAGTATAATCCAAAGAAGAAAAGAAAGAGTTATTATGTAAGTGAACCAAATTCATCTAATTCACTTATCGATGTTGCCACATTTTTGGAGGATAAAATTAGACAAGTTGACCTTAAATTAAATGAGAGCATTGACTCTGAAATGCTCATTCAAGAAAAGGTACAAATAATATATATGGCTTTAGGTGAAATAAAAGGCTTAACAAAAAATGAACAAGATGTTGCATTTAACAAAATTCCTGATCATTCAGCGTATATGCTTGTTTTCTTAAGTCTACCACCTCCTATACGATTAGCATGGGTGCACTACAGGAAAACAGACTTTTAGTGGCATTTTTTTTGCCTTTAGCGGCGTTTTCACAAGCGCCGCAAAAAACGCCGCTATAGACGGCGCCGCAAAATTTTGCGGCGTTTATTTAAAAAAACGCCACTAAAGACTATGACCTTTAGCGACACTTTTTTCACAAACGCCGCTAAAGACCATGACCTTTAACGGCGCTTTTCTCGAAAACGCCGCTACAAACCATGACCTTTAACAACGCTTTTCCCGCAAACGCCGCTACAGACCATGACCTTTAGCGGCGCTTTTCTCGAAAACGCCGTTACAGACCATGACCTTTAGCGGCGCTTTTTTTACAAACGCCGCTACGGAACAAACCTTTAGCGGCGCTTTTCTCACAAACGCCGCTACGGAACAAACCTTTAGCGGCACTTTTCTCATAAACGCCGCTAAAGAATATAAGCTTTAAAAAATATATTTTTATTAAATAATATTTATTTTCTATATTATATTTTATTTTTGAAACTTTAAACTATATACTCTTAAAATTAAATTAAATTTTCTATTAAAATTTTAACTTTAAAACTAAATATAAAAATTGATGAATTTAAATTTAGAATTTAAATATTATGTTTAAATAAATGGACAATCTACCAGCAACAGATAATACAATTTATGAAAATTTCTGTCGATGAGAATTTTTAGATAAATTTTAAGCACATTTACATTTATGGAAAGAAAGAAAAACAAAAAGCTCATACCAAATTCAAAGTAACAAAAATGGAAGAAAATGCCAAAGAATCAAAACTATCTAAAAATGAACCCACTTTTGACATTCTAACAGTTGATTCTCCCATACAAGAAAAGAATGTAAATCCCACAACCATAAATTACTAACAAACATACCAAGCTCTTGAAGGTTAACATCAGGAGCAAGAAAAGAATTCTCTTTCATCTTGTTTGTATGAATCTGAAGAATCTGCAAATGACCATTTTCGTCAGGAAGACTTATCTCAACTTGAACCTCCAAACGTCCTGGCCTACAGAAGAAAAGTATTCAAAGATTTAGCTGAGATCAAGAGACAAGACAGTTCATAATGTAACTGCATCAACCATCACAAACCAAAAAGTTCGCAAAGCACACAAAATTATGCACATAAAAAATTACTTAGCTTACAATGCAGCATGCTTACTCCAGATCAAAAGTATAAACCTTATTCATAGGCCATCAAATTCTCCATAATAACTAACAGTTTGTTGTAACTATAAAATGCATCAATATTTTGTTTCTAGTCTTTGGTTGTTAATCAAGCTTCTTATATAGAGGAAGATCCAATGTGACAAAGAGCTAGACAGATAGCTTGCTTTTTGCATGTGTGTGGGGGGGAGAGAGAAAGGAGGGATGGAGGACGGAGGGAGTAACCTCAAAAGGGCTTCATCAAGCAGATCATTTCTGTTGGTCATTCCACTAAGCAAAACATTATTTAGAGACTCCACTCCATCTATCTGAAAAGCAAATTATTCCTTTAGTTAAAAGTGTCATATTAATAAGACATGGTTACCACAAGAACCAAGAAAATGACACAAGACAAAGAGTAATGATTTTTAAGACTAAGAAGCTGTCCCTGGGTCTAGTTACTGACCTTGGTAAGCAGCTGGTTCACAATGCTGTCATGAACTCCGGTACCATCTCTAGTTGAGCCTCTTGACTACAAAGACAAAGTAAACCACATAATTCACTAAGACAGTTCAATAATACAATTAGACAGATTCAAATAAATTGTCTAAATACTCTTTATAATTGAATCTTTATACATAACTAGGCCACATAATATATTCCTTCACATATCAAGAAATAAGCTTGCATCTAACTTAAATAACTCCTTTGTGAAATTTCCCCTGATTTTATTAGCATCTTAAACACAACAACATATATATGATGAAGAACATAATAAATTGTCAAAACAGATGACTGCATTAATTATTGTTAGATCAAAAAGCAAAAGAGAGGACAGCAAATATATGAAGAATTCATTATAGAACTCAACTTTGACAACCCAATTCTAGAAAGAATATAAACAATGAGTAAATGGAAAAAAAAAAGGAGAAAATATTGTACCTTGCACTCGTTGAGGTTGATTTCATTACTTCCAGCCATTTCTCTTTCTCTAAACACTCAAAAACAAAACCCAAAAGCTTAAAATAGATCCTTGTGAAGAACAAACCAAAAACTCACAATTCATATCCCAAACCCAAATAAATAAAGAACTAAGTACTCTTCGTTCTGAGTTGAATTTTTTTACAGTTTTAGAAATGATTCAACCTCTAGCAAGTCATTTTTCATCATAATATCTTCCAGCTGCGTCAAGGCCTCTTCTAATTTCTCTTCTTTTTTTTTGTCCCAAGACCGCTGCATAATAAATTTAGAAGGGAATATTTACTTGAAATTTTATCGAAAACGAATTATAATAATAAAGAATTTAAAAGAAAAACTATAAAGCGGAGAGAAAACGTTACTATATTCGGAATAGTGTTATCATCCAGTATCATACATAAAATCTGGATAACTAACTCCCAGCAATTCTGCATATGGAGGACAAAAAAAAGGTAAAGTGTTCAGTAGTCAATTATGAGAAAAGAGGAAACTTTTTCAAAAACAAATTACATTCTTCCTCCCACGATGATCAAAACTTCTTTGACATTTTGGTTGTTCATTGCCATTACCCTCCATGTTTTGCAGACGGTATACTCTAAGAATTTAAGAGAAAAAATGATAAATGACAAATTAGAGAAAAAAAACTAAACATAAAAAAGATAATAAGATCTAAATTAGAAACCAGATGTTCAATTTGAAACTCTAGCAGATCTGCAACAAACTACATAAATCCTAATAAATTTAAAGTTAAATTTCAAAGAAGAAGAATATCCTCCTCAGTTCTTTTCCATTTAAGCAAAGAGAACAAGAGTACCTTTTCAGAGAAAAAACTTTTCCTTCTTGCACCCTTGTTTAGCCCTCTTCCCCTTTCAGTAGTAACCTATGACCCTTTTATAGAAGAAATTAAGCTATTTTTCTTTTTCTTTTTCTTTTTAAAAGAAGATGCCTTTCTCGCCATGGATATCAAGGTATTGGGCAACTGCAGTAAAATTAACGATCAGGGAAAGTGTTTTCGAAGACTAAAGAGGTCTATCCCCGATGGCATGTAAATTGAAAAGAAAACCCATTTGAAGAGATAGTTATTAATATGAAAATTACAAGTAAAAACAGTGATAGTAAACAAAGAGAGAGAGGGGAGTTTACTAGTTAAAGAAACCCTTGAAATCAATCCATTGAGTCTAAACAAGAAAAAAGGAGCCCAATTTAGCCTATGAATAAAAAGAAAATGCAAACAGATACAATATCAAGAACATTAACCCGAAGAAATCAGAACTGTAAATATGAAATGAAAGCAAAAAGGAAAGAAAAGAAAATCCTAGTACATACCTTAGGTCCTCTTTCAATATACTTGACAGCAGATGTCGACAGAGATACAGCAGCGGGCTACCGACGGAGATGCAGAGGCCTGCCGATTTGGGGAAATTGGGGGAAAAATAAAGGGAATCGGGGTAGGGAAGAAATGGTTTGGGAAAAATAAAATGGGGAAAAAAAGAGAAGAAATTTCAAGTGAAATTTTAGGATTTCTTTGGGAGGGGGAGGGAACCGATTTTGGGAAAAGAAAGGAGGGAAAAAAGAAAGATTTCTCGTCAAATTTTGGGATTTTGGGGAAGGGGGAACAAAAAAGTCTAATGCATTTTGGGGTAACAGATACCGTTTCTTGTAAAAAATTTTGCGGCGTTTTTTATAAAAAACGCCACTGTTGCTTTTTTTTCACAAAAAGCCATTTTCCCGCCTTTTTGCTCTATTAAAAATCTTTTATTTTGTTTTAATATATATAAACTTTATCATTATCTCTTAAATAATTTAAATTATATTTAATTATATGTATACACCTAAATTTTGATAGAGATACATCTCATAATTATATATGAATTTCAATTTAATGTGTAATTGTAGACGTGAAATTCTAATTGTGGTTTAAATGTATAGTTGAAACTTTAATTTTGATTTAATCATACACGTTTTAAAAAATAAATACATCAATATATTTTTATATTGAATAAATATAAATATTTATGTATGCAATATATAAATATAAAATGATGTTATATCAATAATTGTGTTCATAATTTATGCTTTTGGGATTTAACCCATTTTGATATATATATTTTTAAAATAATAATTTATATTTATCTTATTTAGATTTATATTATAAAAAAATCCAAGATACACAAGTTAAGTAGTTCACTATATTTATCCCTAAACCCCAACCCCTAAACCCCTACTATTATCTCTTAAATAATTTAAACTATATTCATAAATTTAATATATTCAAATTAATATTATTTCTTTTACAATTATATAAGAAATCGTTTAATATATAAATTAAAAAATACTAATTAATCTAAACCTTAAACCTCTTAACCCGTATCCCATAAACACTAAACCCTTAACCCTAAACCCCTACACCTTAAACTCTAACCCTAACCCTTAAACCTTAAACCCTAAACCATAGTTAACTCATAAACCTTAAACCCATATATCTTTAACTATAAACCTTAAACTATAATGATAATTAATTTAATATTTTAAATTCAATACTATCTCTTTTACGATTATATAAGAAAATATTTAATATATTGTATAACCATAAATTTTAATAAATATTTTTTTAGGGGTTATACATTAGTGTTTATGATTTTTTTGGGTTTAGGGGTTATATGACTTTTAGCGGCGTTTTACCAAAAGCGCCGCTAATGCTTGGGTCTTTAGCGGCGTTTTACCAAAAGCGCCGTTAATGCTCTATTTTTAGCGGCATTTTTTACTAAAACGCCGCTATTGCTCTGTGTTTTACAATTTTTGCTACGTTTTTTATAAAACGCCGCTAAAAACGCCGCTAAAGCCCTATTTTCATGTAGTGGTGAGAAAATTTATTTCTACCCATTAAAGATTATGCTTGTGGTGGTAGGTTAATATAACTTTTTATATATATAATCTTAGGAATACTATTACACTACTCATTTCATTCCACCCAACCAAACTATTGAAATATTCGTCCTATACAATTATAACTCTATTCCATTCTCACATAATAACATTCCATTATGACAAAGTAAACATACCGTAAGAGTCTTAATTCGAAGAATCTGAATTAAAGTAAACTTGTTGAAAGTTTGGGTTGAAGTAAAACTCTTTCATCAGAGTTTCAGTTAGAATAAAACTTTTCCACTAAAGTCTTAGTGGATTAGAACTGTTTATTCCCCAAATTTTAGTATTTAAATAGAACACAACCCGCATGAGCATGGTTAATCATTGGTTCTTATATTTAGTTCAAGCAGAAGCGTCGCTTCAGCACATCTCTTAACACACTTGTTAATGTGTTGCTTCTAAAACAACTTTATTTGCGTATAAGAAGAGATCGTTTCTTTTTGGGTGAGTTATAGGAGTTATGATTGTAGTTGTGCAATGCGGTTGCTTTTATAGGCAATGAAGCACATCTGAAAACATGAAAGCAAATTGTCTGGCATTTTCATTTTTGGGCTTCACTCAATCATGGGAGTGAAGGAAATGGATTTGTAAATAAGCGAAAACTCCAATGATATCATAATTTATTGGAAGAGAAAGCACAACAAACAGGATGGTTCTTAGTAGGAAAGACTTGGTAACAAAACAGCATAGGTTCATTTGCAAAGCTCAGCGGAGAGGGTATTAGCTAAGGAGGAAATGGTAGTTGCAGACACTCCCCTTGTTCCTCCTAAGTACCATTTCTTGATCATCTCGACCACATTCGCATTCTCTACTTTGATTTTTGCTTCCTCCTTTCCCTCCGTCGTGAATGCAATCTGTTTGAGCACATCCACACATACACAAAAACTATCATATTAAAACATGAATGAATGAATGAATGAATGGTTTTTCTTATGGACTCAAAATATACCTCAGCAGTGGCTGAATTTGCTGGAAAATGGTAAGTGATGACTGAATCCTTCTTGAAATATTTAGACTGGAAGAATTCAACAACTTTTTCCAAGGCTTCTTCCTCTTCCTCTTCGTATTTGTCGTCAGCTGCCAATCGGTCCCTCACAGCACTCTCTAGCTGCACTCCATATTGGGAACCTTTGATCTCCTTAATCACCACAACTCTCAGAAACTTCTCCACTGGAGCTGCAGGTTGTGATTATAGTTGTTTATAAATCACATTGTAACTATGATAGTTCTTACAACTTTGAAGAATGAATTATGGGAATTGGTTGTTTGTACCATTAATAAGAGCCTCGAAGAAGTCATCATCTTCAGCTAGCACGTTCCCAGGCTTCCCCTTCCATTGTTGCAAATGTCCTACAACTTCTGGTTCAAGGTAAACCCCAATTGCTGTGAACTTGATTTGCAAAAAGTGAATCTCAATGTCGGTAATTCCTGTCCCAGCCCCACAAAGTGAAATTAGATTTTAGGGTCTAAACGTAGTGATTGAAGGAAAAGAGACTAGGACTAGTTTTCACGTTAAGGATCATGAAAAACATATATAGTTGAAGTTTAACACAGTGAGTTTCGATCTAAAAACATAGAGTTTAACTCGATTAATTTGTGTAATTATACGAAACATAGTATGAAAAAAAAAAAAAAAGCTTACCATGACCCAAAAGAGATAGTGGCTTGGTAGTTGTGATTTGTGGAGGAAAAGGGACTTCATCAACCATTACCATTTCAGTAGTCACTGAAACACCCAAAAAATACATTTGAATTAAGAAAAAATAGATGGTAAACTAAAAACCAAAGCACCATTAAGATTGAAAGATAAAACCACTTACTGGCTATGCTTGAAGGAGGTTTAAGGCAGGCAAGGAAGCAATGAAAGGGCAAAGATGGTTGAGTTTGTAAGTGAAATGAGAAATTAAAGAGTGGTGATGCCTTTTATATCAAAGCATAAATGGCATAGACATAGGACATCAGCATTTCAACATAGCACAAAGACTAAGACTTGGGGCCTCCTGGATGGGCAGATGGTGGTTGGTAGGTAAGTTAAGGGCTTGTCATTTGTGATTCATCTAATTTTCCCCCATTTGACTTGCAGGAAGATAGGATTTATGAATTCTGGGTGATTGCTTTGATTTGGTTTAAGCATAAACAGAGTTTAGCAGACTTGTCTGTTTTGCTGCCTTTGTCATATTATTGGGTGGATTTGAGGCTTTGATATTGAGGGCATTAGTGAACCCACGTGATTGAAGTGCTAACAACCTTTCATTTTACCTACCCCCCTTATCTTACATTTACATTTTAGATCATCAAAGTAGGTCCAGCACAGGCAGCCTGTAAGAATCAATCACCCATCAAGAAAAAGCCTTTACCTTAGGCTTCTGTCTCATACCCCAATCACTAATATTCCTCTAATATTATTAATGTGAGTGTCTCTATGAGGAACTGTGTAGCACATATTTTCTTTTAAGATTCAGGCCATCTTCAACTAATCGTTTACTTTTAGATTAATCTACTCTTTTCGGAATTGGATCGGCCAAAAATATTGATTTGAAATAAAAGATTAGATCGGTTGACTTGTGAATTGGTTAGATCAGTTAAATTGGCAATCAAATCGGTTGAATTGATTTTCTCTATTTTCTTAGTATTTTTAATAATTTATTCAATCGAATTAGACGAACAAATCGAACTGATTGAATCAAAAATCGATGGTCTAATAAGTTCAATAGTCGATTTTTTTCTAAAAGGCTTAGATTAAACTATCAACTCCGGAGTATTTAAATATGATTTTTTTCAACAAATGTATTTGGTAATTTTTGAATTTATTTATTTTATCTTTATAAGAGGAAGTTGCTATCACCTCAAACAAGGTTAAACATGTACTTAATTTCCGTACTCTTGTGATTTTTTTGTACATTTGAAATTTAGTCTCTTTATTTTTATTTTTAGGAGTTTAGTTATTTTACTTTTTTATATTTCAAAATTCAGATTCAATAGTCAACACTGTTAAATTTTTTTTATTAAATACATTGATATGACATTTTGAAATAAAACAAACTTTAATAGATAAATGTTAACAATATTGACCTAAATTTTAAAATTTAAAAAATAAAAAGATTAAATTTCATAAAATATAAAAAAAAACTAAAATTTAAATGTACAAAAAAAATATAAAGACTTGAAACATATTTCAACAGTAAGGGTGAGTTTGGATGGGCGGTGCGTTTAACTGCGTTTAGTGTAAAAACAGCGGTGACGGTGAGATTAGATACTGTAGCAACATTATAGCGTGAAGCAAAAAGTAAAGTAAATATACCCACCTCCCAACCAAACTCACCCTAAAACAATAATTTGTTAGTGGGGTAAATGTTTTTGTCTCTTATAAAAGCTACCCACCGGGATATCTTAATCTGAATTGTGGATTCATGGAAGACCTCATTTATTTTTAAAAGATAATTTCATTTGCCTTTTGTGGAAAAGGAAAACTCCAAAAAATTCGTTAAATCACTATTTAGGATTTGAATTTTATAATAATTTTTATATTGGAGTTTGAGTTTTTGGGTTTAAGTTAATTTCTAAATTTGGTAAGTGTTTTCATATTGGAACCTGAGTTTTAGCCTTTTTAAGGAAATATTAAGGATTAACGTGGACTAAAAAAAGTTTAAACCCTAATTTGAAAATAATTGCCAAGTTCATGGAGTAACTTAAAAAAAAATTCAAGCTCCAATGTGGGAACAATTGCCGAATTCAGAGACTAACTTAGACAAAAAAAGTTCAAATTTCAATGTGCGAATAATTATCAAGTTTAGGTCCCAAAAAGTGATTTAACCCCAAAAAATGGAAAGAAAAAAAATGTATTTTTTTTTCTATTTGCCCTTGTACTTTACAAAAGTTGTGGATTTAGTCTTTATACTTGAATGGTCATTTTTAGTCCTTGTACTTTTTAAAGTTTAAAATTCCAGTACTCACCAAATGATAACTTTAAATTCATTAAGTTAGTTATGTTATTTCCAAAATCTAATGCGGCAAACATACTATCATATGTGTAATATCATCCCAACATATTATTTCCACATATTACTCACTAAAAATCAAATTAATGGATTAATGATTGTCATTTGTGTCAAGGTGGAAATTTCAAAATTCAAAAAGTATAGGGGCTTATAATGGTCCAATAGAGAATATGAACTAAATCTACAATTGCATATAAAGTACATGACTAGTAATTGAATTTAATCAAATGATTTAACTACTATTGTGGGGGTTAGGACTAAAATTTCAAATTTTGAAAAGTATAGGAACTAAAATAAATAGATTTAAAAATATAGAGACTAAAAATGATTAAGTTAAAATACAAGGACTAAATTCATAGCTTTCACGAAATATAGAAACTAATAGCAAATTTAACCAAAAAAGAAAAAATAGTATATTTGTGTGTTATTATTAAATTTTAATTCAATAAATGTATTTAAGGTATCATATATTTATATGATTTTTAAAATTTTTAAAATTTATATTTTACATGTGGATGGGTGTGTGTCATTTTGGTGATATATGTATATATGTATCTATATATATATAAAAAAATAAGTGGTACCTAAATTACTTTTTCTTTTAAATTAGTATCTTCGTTAATCAAACCGTTAAAAGTAGGGGGGATACAGGAGGCTAGCAAAAGGAATTAACCAAATTTGCCCGATCTAGAGGCAATCAAGAAAGCCGCATAAACAAATCTATAACCTACAAAAAAGTGGGCTAATCCAACCAATCTTGCCTGCACAATAGAAACAGCCACTGGTTTATCTCTCCATCGAATCAAATTAGCTAAAGATGTGCGTTCATGAGCCCATGTTAAAGTTTCAATCAATTCTTGCCAATATCCACCCCAAGAAATTAAGAACATAAATCCTGTAGCCCAAACAATATGTCCAAATAAGAACATACATGCCCAGACTGATAAACTATTCATACCAAATGGGTCCCTAGCCCCCCTAAAATGAAAAATTTCTATTTAGGCCCTTGAAAGTTTTTTAAAATTTTAAATTAGTAAAGGTAAAATTGTACTTTAGCCTCCCTAAAATTATAAAAATTCGATTTAATCCTTTAAAAATTATAAAGATATAGACTATAAAAAATTAAAATTTCATTCAGCCCCCCTAAAAATTTGTTCTGCTTTGCCCCTGGTTAAAAATATATTTAAAAAGAAAAAACTTAACCCACAAATTCATACCTAAATTATACCATTTTTTTCAAGTTGATACCAATTTTTTTTTATCACAAGTGATACCCAAATTATTTTTTTATTGCCATTTTACACCAAAATATTATATTCATTAAAATTCAACTGATTAAATTACCATATAAACTTTAAGAAACAATTTTTATTCTCTTATTTTCTTTTACATCATTTCTCTCTCTCATTCTCTCTCTCTATATATATTTCTATTTTTTTTTCTTTCCTTTTTCATTCTTCTTCATTTATAATGTCTAACAATGCTTGAAATTCGCTTAACTGATTATTTTGATTATCAAAATTATGCTCACCCCAAGATTAAGCCTTGTTTTGATTATTTTTCATATATTATACGTAATATAATCATGTTGTATAAGATTGACAGTGTTAAAATGATTTAGGCTTAATAAATTAAAATATAATTAAAATTTTAGAAAATTACAAAATAAATTAAAAATTAAAATAAATTGAAAACAAATGGAAAAATTCAAAAAATTTACTATTGACACTGACTGGTCAATTTTTGCTTTCTGAATTTCTAAGTTTTTTTAATTTTTAAATTTTATGAATTTTCTTCTTTTTTATTTTTTTAATCTTAAATATATTTTATTTTATTACTTTTTCAAAATTGATTGGCCAAATATTTTGACCAGAATACATGACACCAAAGAAAATCCTCCAACTAGATTTAACAAGCATGGCCATCTTGTTTAAGCGAGCTTTACGCGGTCCAAGACCCCCACTCACTTTCGTACGACAGACTTATGAGAATAATCTGTTGACTCTCCCCAAAGAAAATTGCGATTGAGCCTACCCAATTCATCACAAACAGAAGCCGGAAGTAAGGTTGTTTGCATAGAGTACAAAGGAATAGAAGACGTCGAAGATAAAACCTTCCCTTTCAAATCGTCAAGACGTTTAACGGAGCACACAAGTCTTTATTAGCTCTTTGTGGATGATGGGAATGTTGCGGAAGCGACGATAATATTAATAACAATATTATCAGAAATATTTAGATAATTATTATGCCAACAATTATACTAAGAAAATTCCCAGTTAAATTGGAGGGGTCACAATGGTCCCGCTTAAAACCCAACAACTAGACAGAACTCACTTAGATATTTATAGCAATAATAACTAAATAAATATAACCAACATAAAGCTATTAAATAAAAGCAAACAAATAAGAAATAAAATACCAGAGATTTAACGAGGTTCGGCCAATTTAGCTTACGTCCTCGGACACTACCAAATCAATATTTCTTCTAGAAATATTACAAAGGAGAAGATTTAGGGATGATACAACCAAAGGGGGAGGGGTTCTATATATAACAAACCAAACCCCCTCCCTTTCTATCTTTTCCTAATGTGGGATATTGCCAATATTCAACAAATCTCCACCTTGGCGATATTCCACATCTTCGAACATCTTCTCATAACACTAACTTCAATAGTGTCTTCAAATTTGCAACCAATCGCCTTCTTCCCTTTTGGTAGTTGTGCCAGCTTCCACGTCTTGTTTTTCTCTAGAGATTGCATTTCCTCTTCCATTGCACCTAACCATCTATAATTCTCTAAACTCTGAATGGCTTCGGTGTAAGTGGATGGAATATTATCAACAACTGGAAGTGCATAAGCTACCATGTCAGTGAAACGAGCAGGTTTCTGAATTTCTCGTCTCTGCCTTCTGACTGCAATTGGCTCTGATTGCTGTTGAGGTTCTTGGGTAGAAACCTCTTCCTCATCTGACTCTGCATCTGCCAATGAAGAATCACTAGTGGTACCTTTTGCTGGAATTACCACACTCTGCTCAAACTCCACCTGCTGCGGAGTACACTCCACCTGCTGCGAAGTACTACTCACTCCTTCTGGATTTACCTTATTCAACATGGCAGATTCATGAAAGGTAACATCCCTACTGATTATCGTCTTCTTTGCCTCTAGACACCACAAATGATATCCCTTAACACCAGCATTGAAGCCCATGAATAGAGCCTTCTTTGCTCTTGGATCTAACTTTGATTCTTTGACATGATAATATGCAATAGAACCAAAAATGCGCAAGGTGTCATAATCAGTAGCAGGTTTTCCATACCATTTCTCCAAAGGAGTCTTGCCATTTATAGCAGATGATGGCAAATGATTGATGAGATGTTGAGCGTACGTCACAGCCTCAGTCCAAAACTTTCTATCTAATCCAGCATTAGATAACATACATCGAACTTTCTCCACAAGCGTTCGATTCATACGCTCTGCCACCCCATTCTGTTGCGGTGTTCCACCTACGGTGAAGTGCCTTACTATGCCACAATCTTGGCATATCTTCAGGAAAGGATCGCTTTTATATTCTCCACCGTTGTCTGATCGGAGAACCTTAATCTTCCTTCCTGTCTGATTTTCAACTTTAGTTTTCCACTTAAGGAAAACTTCAAGCACCTCATCTTTGTTCTTCATAGGAAACACCCAAACTCGTCTGGAAAAATCATCAATAAAGGTGACAAAATAACGTCTTCCTCCAAGTGATGGAGTCTTGGACGGTCCCCATACATCAGAATGCACATAATCCAGAATACCTTTAGTATTGTGAATCCCAGTGCCAAATTTCACCCTTCGTTGTTTTCCCAGAACACAATGCTCGCAAAATTCAAGTTTGCAAGTCTTTGTACCTTTCAATAATCCTTGCTTGGCTAGAGTTTGCAAGGATTTTTCACCAGCATGGCCCAAACGCATATGCCACAGCTGTGTTGCCTCAGCGTCCTTCTTGGTACTCGTAATTGCTGCTGCTGTTGTCCCGACCACTGTACTACCTTGGTAGTAATACAGATTGTTCTTTCTTATGCCTTTCAACATCACCAATGCTCCTGAAGTTGCTTTAAGAACTCCATCTCGTATTGTCACAACTAGGCCTTTAGATTCTAACGACCCCAAAGAGATGAGATTCTTCTTCAACTTTGGGACATATCGTACATCCCGCAAAATTCTAGTAGATCCATCATGACTCCTCAGTTTAATTGAACCTATCCCGGCTATTTTACATGTGTTATCATTACCCATGTAAACAACCCCTTCATCTAGTTTTTGAAATTCAAAGAACCATTCCCGAATGGGACACATATGATAGGAACAACCAGAATCCATGATCCACTCATCTGCATATAATGTTGAAGATGTCATACTAAGAGAAAAGTCTGACTCTGCTTCACTATTGCATTCTGCAACATTTGCATCTTGCGGAGTCTTCCCTTTTTTCTTCAATTTTGGACAATCTTTCTTCCAATGTCCTTTTTCTTTGCAAAAAGAACATTCATCTTTGGCAACAGCTCGACCTTTGGACTTTCTTCTCTTCCCCTTAGACTGACTTTGCTGACGACCTCTTGTTACCAATGCTTCCACTGCTGCTTCACCTGAACCTTTCAACTTATCCTTTCGGCGTAGTTCATAGCTATACAATGCAGCAGTTACTTCATTGAAAGTTACTTCCGATTTTCCATGAAGTAGAGTAGTTTCAAGGTACTCAAACTCCTCAGGAAGCGATCCCAACAACATTAACGCCAAGTCTTCGTCTTCAAAAGTCACATCCAAATTCAACAAATCAGCTACCAGCTGATTAAAATTGGTAATGTGCTCGTTCATCGTGGTACCAGGAACATAACTGAAACGAAACAGTCTTTTCTTCATATGTAACTTATTTTGACTGTTCTTCTTCAAAAATTTCTCCTCCAATGCTTTCCACAATTTACTTGCAGAAGTCTCTTTACTGAATGTATACTTCTGCTCTCTGGAAAGACATGATCGAATTGTACCACATGCCAATCGGTTGATGGTCTTCCATTCTTTATCATCAACCCCTTCTGGTTTTTCTTCCTCAATGGCAATATCTAGACCCTGTTGAAAGAGGGCATCTAGAAGCTCACTTTGCCACATGCCGAAATGACCTGTTCCATCAAAAATTTCCACTACAAATCTCGTATTTGCAGTTCCAATCCTCGGCAAAATGTACGAAGTGGAAGTTGTTGATATGGATGGTTTTTCTTCTGTCATTTTTGCCATAGCTTCTACTTAATAGCCACCAAATGCAGAATACCCACAAGCTTTAGGAAATGTTTCTGATGTGTAAGATCAGACTAAGCTGCAAACACAGAGCATACTACAAAACCTTGGCTCGGATACCAATTGTTGCGGAAGCGACGATAATATTAATAACAATATTATCAGAAATATTTAGATAATTATTATGCCAACAATTATACTAAGAAAATTCCCAGTTAAATTGGAGGGGTCACAATGGTCCCGCTTAAAACCCAACAACTAGACAGAACTCACTTAGATATTTATAGCAATAATAACTAAATAAATATAACCAACATAAAGCTATTAAATAAAAGCAAACAAATAAGAAATAAAATACCAGAGATTTAACGAGGTTCGGCCAATTTAGCTTACGTCCTCGGACACTACCAAATCAATATTTCTTCTAGAAATATTACAAAGGAGAAGATTTAGGGATGATACAACCAAAGGGGGAGGGGTTCTATATATAACAAACCAAACCCCCTCCCTTTCTATCTTTTCCTAATGTGGGATATTGCCAATATTCAACAGGGAACCCCCAAATACATAACAAATCCTCAGTGAAGGGGATACCACATCGACTACTCAACATAACCGCCACACTACGGTGAATATTTGGTGACACAAACAGCTTTGACTTGTCTAAATTAGCAACCAACCAGGAGGCATCCCCAACCTCCTTAAGACAAGCTCGAACGTAATCAAGTTGACCAATAGACACATGCGCAAATAACATGGGATCGTCGACAAACAATAAATGAGTCAAAGTCGGGGCATTACGAGAAACCTTGAGAGGTTTCCAGAGTCCATTTCAAGGATCATATGAGAAAGCTTTTCCATAACTAAGATGAAAAGATAAGGCAAAAGCGGATCCGCTTACCTTAATCCTCCTTAGGGAGTAAATTCTTTAAGGACCTGACCATTCCAAAGAGGCAAAAGTTCGATTTTTAAAAGCATAGCCCCTTGTCTATCCTGCATCTTCATCATAGAATGCAACGCTTCTTGATTAACACAAATATCATTTGAGGTGTTACGCCCGGCTAGAAAGCTATTTTGGTAGTGAAAAAAAAAACTTAGTATTACGTTCACCATTAGCAATCCAATCAACGAGCAAGAACCCATTGATACTCTTTGAATAAATCCACATCTAATTGTTGAAGAAATAATGACACATGATACCACGAAGCCTCCGAAAAAGCTTCCGTTTCTTTCCATTCTTTGACTACTTTAGTAACCCCTCAATTGCCAACACCAAAGAAGTAGAATTATCCGACGATCTTGACTCATAGATACTAGATAACACGGCATCAGTCAACCTATTTGCCTCGAACAGAAAAGGTCGTTTATCCTTGGGGGGCACACATCCTGCGTAGGTGACAAAAAGAATAGGATTATGATCTGAATATAACCTAGGAAGATTAACAACATTCATCTCAGGAAAATAATGCATGACAGAAGCATTGATCAAAACAGAATCCATGCGTTCTTGCAAAACAATATATAACACCATGAACTCGTTGAACCCAGGTAAACTTGGAACCCGTGCACCCCACATCAAAAAAATTACAAAGATTCCAACGATCCTGAAACTTCATAATACGTTTAAAACAGTCACTATGACCACCACATCGTTCCTGCTAAGATGCAAAGTCATTAAAATCCCCAACAACTGTCCGTGATTGAGTAACATGACCCGCAAAAGTCGACATATTCTCCCAAAATCGATTTTTAGCATCTGGAGAAGGTTGAACATAAACAAAAGAAGCAATCCACCCTTTGTTATCCTTATTAACTTTGCAGTGAATCACTTGATCAGTAGCCTCAATAATTGTTAACTATAAACAACTCTTTTTCCACAAAAGAATTAAACCAACACGAAACCCCATAGTAGGCACCTCAAAAGAACCTTCAAATCCCAGTTTAAGACCAAGGAAACACCATGACCCACAGTCGTCTTTGTTTCTAACAAACAAATTACATTCGGCTTTTCTCTAATCAACATATCTCTACAATGCTGTAAAAAAAATTTGTTCCTTGTCCTCTGCAATTTCAAGTAATCGCACGCATAATTAAATATTGTTAATAGGTTTAGAAACACGGATAGCAGGCTCGTGCAAAGCGTCATCAAAGGCCAACTACTCCTGGTGTATTGTCGTCTCTTTCCATTCCAGCAAGGAGTTAGGAGGATCACCATGATGTTGAGGAAGAGGGATTATTCCAACAGGAACCGGGGATGAGATGGAAGGTTGAACCCAGGCCACATCCAACTCCATGGGGGGGCATTAACGTCCATTCAACCGGTGGGGATAAATGATGGAGCAAGGGAAGAAGATGCATGCTTTCTATCAAAAACTACTCTAGGTACCATCGACTCAGCACTGACTTCCACGTGAGTTTCATTACATGTATTGGCCTGCCCATATTCTCCATAATTCTTACGTTCTTTACCTCCAAAGGGTCAAAAATTGGGCCCACGAGAACCCTTAACGGTTTGACTTTGTTGACTAGTAAATCCCTCCGCGGTTGTAAAAAAATCCAGTTCGATTTTATTATACAGCGGAAAAATAAAACTTTAAAAACTGAGTCAGTCGGTAATATTTTTAGTAATAAATTTTTTCCTAAAATTATACATGTGTTCTGTGTTAGACAGATCCTAAACATTTTTAACTTTCAATCGAACAATCTTCTCTATTATCTTCGTACCACAAACTGCTTCGAGTTTAGGTTTGAACACTTTCAAATCAAATATAGAATCAAAATTTATTTTCTTTACTTTCAATGTGAAAGTAAATTTTTCTCTCAAATAGAAATCAGAAGAGTTGCAATTTCCAAAAAATAGAATTTATTCTAAAAAATAAATTTTTATTATTTTCTAGCAAAATAACAATATTGAAAACTTACGAGAGACTTGTGTTTCTCTTATTTTTGAAGTGTGTTTTGAAGTCTACCAGTGCCATTTATTTATAATTACAGATTAAGGAATCCTTGTTGAACTATTAAACCCAAATAATATTTATTTAATAGAAAAAAATCTTAACTTCCTAATATTTTGGAGAGGGACAATAACCCTAGGTAAAAATATTAGGATTTATAGTCCTCTTGTTTTCATTAAGAGATAATTGAGTCTCTCCCGTACTGAGTCTAATTATATGTCCAATTATGAACTTTTAACCCCATCCTACCAGTCTGCTCATCTAGCACGTCTCTGTCTGCTTTCTCTGGCAGTTGTTAGGATTTTATTGTTTTTAATAGTTTTGGTGTGACGACTGTAATTTTCTTCAATTTTATTGCTTTAGCAAATTGTTTCAAATGGCTACGTTACGCAATAATATGGAAGTAGATTTAGCGAGGTTAACACTTGATGAGGAGGAAGATGCAGTTCTTCAAGTACAAGTTGGAGTGAATACAAATAGAGAGGAGGGAGGATTTCAATTGGTGGGATGCTTCTTAACAGCAAGTATTATTCACTTTCCAGTAATGAGAAGTACAATAGCGAATTTGTGGCATCTAGTACGAAAGGTTCAAATTAGAGATCTGGGGGAGAAAAGGTATTTATTTCAATTTTTTCATCCTATGGATTTAGAAAGGGTTATAAAGGGCTCACCATGGACTTTCAATAATCACTTGCTGGTGTTACATAAGTTGCAGTAGGGGGAGGACCCTTTGAAAATCCCATTAATTTATTCCCCTTTTTGGGTTCAATTACATGAGGTTCCTGTGGGTTTTTTCTCTAAAAGTCTGGCAATCCAAATGGAAAATTTTATAGGAAATTTCATGGAGTATGATGGTTCAAATCTGGGAAAAGAAAATAACAATTTTATGAGAATAAGAGTCCAAATTGACATACGACGACCTTTGAAAAGGAAAAAACAGATAATGTGTTATGGGAAGTGCTCATACGTTCGTTTTAAATATGAAAGATTATGCCTTTTTTGTTTCTATTGTGGTCGGTTGGGCCATAGTGATTCTTTTTATGAGGCATAGATGGATTTAGGAGTGGAAATTGCTGAGATGGGATGGGATTATCACTCAGGGCACAATCCCGTCGAGCTCTAATGAGGTGGGGAGGCAACAGTGGGGTAAGACAAAATTTGGGGAATAATTCATGGGGTCTAGTGAAAATTTTGGGTAATTGGAATAACTTGGATCCTGTTTTGGGAATTAATTTGGAAGGGAGAGCATCTAATCCATGGAAAAAAAGAGGAAATTTAAGTCGAACTCAGGGGCATACCTTAATGGAACATGATCTCGAGGATGAGGTGCTTATTGGTGAGGATGGTAAAAAGAGAAATAGAACAGAGATTGAAGACGCCCTCGCCAGAGATGAGACTAACACTTTGGCGGTAAGGAATAGGAAGGTAGAGGAGGTTAGTCATCAATCATCGGCAGCAGCCAAGAGGCTTGCCGACCGGGCGCAATGAAAATCCTAAGGTTGAATGTCTGTGGATTGGGGAGTCCTCGGACAATTCGTAGACTTCGGCATGTGCTGAAGCTATATAATCCCCAAGTGGTCTTCCTTATGGAGACTAAAATTTGTAGTGGTCAGATAGAACAAGTTCGAAGAAGCTGTGGGTTTTTAAACGGCATCGATGTTGACTCAATTGGATCTAGAGGCGGGCTATGTCTGGCTTGATGTGGAGATAAAAATATACAGCTTCAAAGGTTTTCAAAAAGACATATTGACGTGATCATTGATGAAGTAGAAGAAGGACACAAATGGAGGTTTACTGGTTTTTATCGATCCCCTTACCCAAATGATAGAATTGATGCATGGAATCTATTACGTCATTTAATTACGGTTCGGGATCTACCATAGATAGTTTGTAGGGACTTTAATGAAATTTTATATGGTTTTGAGAAAAATGGTGGTTTACCTCGGGAAGAAGTACGAATGGAAGCTTTTCGTATGGTATTGGAGGAGTGTAACTTGTCAGATATGGGGTTTACTGGAAACTGGTTTACTTAGGAAAGAGGGAATTTACCCGAGACAAATATTTAAGAACGATTGGCCAATGGTATGGCGAATGAAGAATGGTTTCAATTATTTCTTAAATTTCAGCTTCAACATCTTCCACATACGTTTTCAGATCACTGCCCACTACTAGTTAAAACAGAGGATGAGAACATAGAGAACTTATAAAAGTTTCAAATTTGAAGCATAGTGGGTATTGGAGGACTCGTTCTTTATTGAGGTAAAAAATATTTGGGAACACTTTGCGGGAGACTTATTAAGCTTAATAGTATGAAAAGGAGGTTGAAGCGATGGGCTAGTCAAATCCGATATACCAGAAAAGAAAGAAAAAAGATGTTGATTTCCAAGTTGGTTACGTTACTAGAAACTGAGAGAGATGATGAGAATTTAGCAGATCTTATTGATACAAAAATTTAACTTAATTTTGAGATTGATAAAGATAAGTGCTATTGGGAACAGAGGGCATGGGTTAACTGGTTAAAATTTGGGGATAAAAACACCGCTTTTTTCCACAAACAAGCAACACAGAAACGACAAAGAAATTTGATCCGTAAGTTGCAGCATGATGATGGGAGGGAGACAGATGAAATAAAGGAAATGGAGCTGATAGGCAAATCATACTTTCAGCAGCTATTTTCAGCCGGAAGAAGAGGAAATTATGAGCATATTTTATCAGGAGTTACTCGGAGTATTTCGGATGAAGATAATTTAAAGCTTAAGGAGATATATACAAAAGAGGAGATTCAGAAAGCTTTGGCAGAATTGGGCCCCACAAAAGCACCATGAGAAGACAGATTTTCGACGTTATTTTATCAGAAGTGTTAGGCAATTATTGGGGAAGATGTCACTAATTTTTGCCTAGCTCATTTAAATAGAGGTATGGAAATAGGCTCAATCAATAAAACTAATATAGTGTTGATTTCGAAAATTTCAAATCCAGTGAATATAATGCACTTTAGGCCTATCAGTTTGTGTAATGTCATTTATAAATTGATGGCCAAAGTTTTGGCAAATCGCATCCGAAAGGTGTTAGACAAATGCATTAATCTTGCACAAAGTGCTTTCGTCCCCGGGAGATTGATTTCAAATAACGTTATGCTTGCTTATGAAATACTCCACACATTGAGACATAATAGGACAGGGAAAAAAGGATTTATGGCAGTAAAGTTGGATATGAGTAAGGCATATGATAAGGTTGAATGGAATTTTGTGGAGGAAATAATGAAGAAACTGAGATTTGACTCTGATTGGGTGGCTTTAATAATGAACTGTGTTAATACAGTCTCTTACTCAGTGGTTTTAAATGGGTACAGCGGAGAAAACTTTTTTCCTTCTAGAGGATTAAGACAGGGGGACCCGTTGAGCCCGTTCTTATTTTTATTTTGTGGAGAGGAGCTTTCTAGTCTAATGAAGTTAGGAACGCGGGAGGAAAAAGTGAGAGGTGTCAAGGCAAGTAGAAGCGGGCCGCAGGTTTCACATTTACTTTTTGCAGATGATTGTATATTGTTTGGGGAAGCTACTGAGAGGAGCGCAATTTTTTTGAAACAGATACTGCACGAATATGAAGTATGCTCGGGCCAGAAAGTTAATTATTCAAAATCCACTATTTTTTTTAGTAATAATACGCAAGAGGGAGAAAAAAGAACAATAGGTAGAGTGCTTGGAGTACGAAGTTTAAGTGATCCGAAAAGATACCTAGGGCTACCTAACCTGGTGGGTAGAAAAAAGAAGGAAGCGTTCCAAATTTTGAAGGATAGGCTAAGGCAACGAATTGATAATTGGAGTATCAAATATCTCTCACAAGGTGGTAAGGAAGTGTTTATCAAAGCTGTTTTACAGTCTATACCAACTTATTCAATGACGTGCTTTTTTCTCCCTAAATCTTTAAGCATGGAAATGGAGGGTATAATTGTAAAGTTCTGGTGGCAGAAAAATAAGGGGAAAAAGGGGATTCATTGGTGTGCTTGGAAGGATGTGTGCTCGTTGAAAGAATGGGGCGGTTTAGGTTTTCGTAGTTTGGATAAATTTAATATAGCATTGCTAGCGAAGCAGGGTTGGCGTCTTATTAATAATCCAAATTCTTTGTTAGCCCGTGTTTTAAAAGCTAAGTACTATCCAAAAACGAATTTATTAAATGCTCCTTTAAGTAACTCACCTTCACTTACTTGGAGGAGTATTTGGTCAGCAAAAAGACTATTGGAAGAAGGATTATGCTAGAGGGTTGGTAAAGGGGACCATATTTCAGTATGGATTGATCTCCGAGTGTCGGGAGCAACTGAAGACAGAATATAGAACAACAGCAGTAATGATAATATTAGATTAGTGTCTGACTTAATCGACAAAGATAATCGAACTTGGAAAAGCGGTTTGATAGTCCGTACCTTTCCTATAGATATTGCTAGGAAAATACTGCAAATTTCGCTAACAAAGTCTACCCATGAAGACTTTCAGGTGTGGAGAGGAGAGCCATCTGGAACTTCTCAGTAAGAAGTGCCTATAAACTATTACAGGATTCTACAATGAATCCTAGTAATTATTTACAGGTAGAGACTAAAATTTTTTACAGGAAACTGTGGAGCCTATACATGCCTTCGAAAATCAAAATTACAATGTGGAAAATTTCGTGGAATTACATGCCCACTTTTTCTAATCTAAAGCTGAGAAGAGTGACGGTCGAGGATCGATGCGTAAGATGCCATCAAGGAGAAGAAGATACCAACCACGTTTTCCGATTGTGTCCTACAACGAAAGAAATATGGAATCAATTAAACTTCACCTGGGTTTTTAACAATAGCATTCCAGATCTTTGGAATTGGCTTACCTGGGTTTTCAATCAATGGACGAATGAGCAATGCAGAATTTTTTGTTGCGGACTTTGGCTCATCTGGGCGAATAGGAACAAGGTAATATATGAAGGCAAGTCAAGCACTAGTCACGATATCTCCAAACAAATTAATAGTTACATTTCAGAACTGGACGGTATAAAGAACAAGGCATTTATCTTGGAAACAAATGCGAGACCCAAACAGCAAGTACAAAGGGCGAACGTGGTTATATATTTCGACGCGGCTTTTGACTCACTAAACTTCCGATCAACGTCAGGCTTAGTTGTTAAAGATGAGGGAGGCAGAACCATAGCAACAAAATCGATCCTTTATGTCAACGTTGCATCTCCGTTCGTGGCGTAAGCACATGCAGGATTCCAACCAACAAAATTAGGGATTAATATGGGCTTTCATATACTGGACATATTAGGCGACTCGAAGACGGTTATCACAAAATGTCAAGATGCAAATCGCGACAGGTCAACAATAGGAGCAATTATAAGTGATATTCAAAGCTTAAAGCCACACTTTCAAGAAATAAGTTTCTACTTCATCCCAAGGTTAGAAAACACAGAAGCCCATCGATTAGCAAAAGAAGCACTCAAGAATGGTGAGGAACAATACCTGGAGGGAGGAACTTCAAGGCCGTTTAGAGGAGAAATAGAGCAAAATCGTCTGGGATCTTCAAGTTAAAAGAAAAGATGAAATGAACAAGTCTATCGGCATGGAAGAGGGAAAATGAATTGTGACTTTTGAAATGAAAGAACTGGTGATGTTTGAAAAGAAGGCAGATAAGCAAAAGATTTTTCAGAAGATCTACTATAGCTTTATAGCTGTATTGGGCAGATGAAACTACAGAACTATTAATGAGGAACAGCTGTACCTGTTTGACTGGAGTAAAGATAGAATTTTAATTTCTGTTTGATTTCGTTTTTTGAATTTATGGGCCAATTTGCTGGTAACCCGATTTCATTCTATTTTCTTAGGACCAATTAGTTGGGTTTAACCCAATGGATTTTTATGTGTTACAGTTTCTAAGTTATATTCCAGTCGAATTTTTCAGAAAAAAAATCTAATATTTTATAATTTAGTCTAACCTAGTATATGTTTTTTTTTATTTCCTTAAATAAACATTATTTACTAAATTAATTTAAATTAATTAATTTTCCAATTAAATAAATTTATTAACCCAATTCTAATTTTGTTAAAATCATTACAACTTTACCGTAAAAGAACTCACAATAATCAATTAACTTAAATCCAATTTCAAACATCAATTTATTAATAATTTGAAAAGTCACAAATTATTTTTCAGGTTCTTTCCATACTTAGTGAGAAACTACATACATTTCTGAATGTAACACATTTCTCTAACTTTATCATTTTCATCAATTTATGTACATTTGATTCAACATGCAATTCATTTATGGTTTCAATGAGCTAACAGAGGGACCGATTGAACATATGTGATTAGGGTTCAAATGATTTATAATTAAGTTTTAGCTTTTCGCCTATCAATTATAAACTCATTATGTCATGAAGTCATTTCATTAAGTATCGTGATTGAGCTCTCCCTAATGATATATCATTATGAAAGCTACTCGATTAGTGCTCGTCTAATGACTGTCATAAGTCTGTTACCCTTATAGAATATCCTTAATCTCTTTGGGATAAATCCATTCTCCCAATACGATTCTATTTTATCTCAAGGTAACCATTACATTTTCCTTCATAAAAAGTCAACTACTATCAAATAGTAATTAAGTCATTCGTCACAAAGACAAACGACTCGTTGGCACGTTTACTTTTCATCTACCATGTAATGTCAATGAGAGGATATCATTTACCCATGTATTGGGCTATGAATTTCACTATTATGAATGATGCTACATACTGCAAAAGTCGTACCCAATGCATTAGCTTTCAGTTCCTTATCTATTCAAATTCAGGCTTTTACTTACATCAAAGTTTACAAGTCACGCATAAATAATCCATCATTCACTCAGGATTAAGGTATGTCATATTATGAATGTCACAAGTGAATAAATCCATAAACGGATTCAAGATTTATTCTACTTGAGTCCTATTTGATGTATTGTCAGTCTAGTTGGTCATATGTATGTATTTACCTTTTGGGAGTCATCCATTCCAATGCCCAAGACCGTTGGAAAATTAGGTTTTGAAAAAGTAACGGAAAATAGGTTTTAAAGGAAAACTAAAGTTTTAATTTTTTTTTCCAAAAACAATAACTTTTTTGTGTTATTTAAAGTAATAAACACTTAATCAAAATCGTGCATTTATGATCTATCTAAGATGAACGTTTCAACCGAGTAGTATTTTTCACTATCCTCAAATGCACGTCTGCTGAGTGTGGGCTCGTTTTGAATTAAAAAACATTTCACAAAATTTCCAATGGGGTAATTTCGTAATTTCATAATTTAGTAATTTCTTTAAAGTTCTAGGTTCAAGTGGTAAATAAGAAGAATATCTCTACAAATTTTCTGAAATAATTTCTTTAGAGAATTTTCTTTCTACAACTTTTCTTTAATTCAAGTGTATGAGAATAATGACTCATACTCTCTTTAATATTAAATTAAGTTTAGAGACAGTTCAACTAATATTAGAATTAATCAAATTAATATTAAATTAATATAATTTTATCTAGATAAATATTAAATTAAATTTAATCTCATATTAATATTAAATTAATAAAATACTATTTAGATAAATTTTAAGTTAAATTTAATATCTCATATTAATATCTACATAAATATTAAATTTAGTTTAATATTAATTCCATTAAAATAATATTATCTTTGGAAAGTTAATTTGAAATCAAGTTACCCAATAGAGTCCCACTAGGAGTCTAATTTTTCTCTTACTCTACATTCGAAGAACCATCGTTACCGACCATCCGTCGGCTGCCAGATCATCGTCATTGTAGCCGCTATGCCAACAATGCCATCGCTAGCACAACTCCCTTGGCACCTTGAACAGGCGGCGTTTGGCCCGAATGGGCTTGACTGGTTCAGTTGTTGTCAGTTCGGTTCAGGCTAGTGACGACCCAGTCGGTCCAGTCCAGCCAATGATTGGACTGTCGGCCCAGTTTCAAACATAGGGCCTAGTTCAACCAGTTTTTGGGTTTTAGTCTTGAGTTTTGATTCTCGAGTTCAATTTTTAATCTCGGGTCCAATTTTCAAGTTAAATTATCCATTGGGCAATTGTCTGACTTGAAAATTAATTTCCAAAAATATCATAATTATTTTAATTAATTTGATTAATTTAATTTTACTTGATCAAAATTAATTTTTTTTAAAAATCGCAAAGATTTTCCAAATTATTTTTTCAAGAAAATTCTTTAATCAAATTCTCTTAGTCCAACAAATTCTCACAATCGCCTAATTTAATTTCACATAAACTAAATCAACTTAATTAAGTTATTGCCAAAGTTGTAAAATTTTTTTCTAATTCAAATGCAGTCCAATCTAACTTTTGTTGAGCTAGCGAATGGACCAATCTGAAATTTACAATTAAGCTCAAGTAATTGCACTTATGTCCAAAAGTATCGTTCCGATAATCCGCAACTTACTTAATCATGAAGTCAATCCACAATAAGTATCATGATTGAAAACTCCTTATTAGATACTATTTACAAAGCAATTCATCAAACTGCTTTGTCCAATGACCTCGTTATGTATGTGTTACCCTCATATGATATTCTTGATTCCTTTAAGTTAAATCCGTTCACTCAATACAATCCTATTTTATCTCATTGTCACAATTGTTTCTTCTTAATGACTAATTACTGTGACAAATTACTTGTTCGAGAACAAGCAACCTATGGCCACGTTCCATATTTCTCAATACACACAATGTCAATGCAAGGATATCATTAACTCTTTAATCAAAATATGAATTCCATTTTTGCTAGTAATTTCATGACATACATAAGCTATGTACCCAACATACCGGCTATCGATTCAATCATCTTTAGAGTATAAGCCTTCACTTATATCAGACCACATGAGTTATATATGCATTATCAGTGAATAACTCAGTATTTAGATAAGTCACACCATAAATGTCACAAGTGAATTAATTCACAAACGGATTCAGAATTATTTCAACTTGAATCCAGTCCAATTTATCATTCTTCCAATTAGTATATCTAAGTCCCTACCCCTGGAGTCAATTGCTCCGATAGCCAATACTAGTCATCTCCCAAATTGAAATTGTAGAAGACATAATAATCCTTCTGAGTATTCGAATCAAATATTCACTTTGATTTTTTTGGGGAATTACGAACTCATTTGTATCATCTACTAAAGTAAGTTGTTTTTCTCGCAATGTAAGCATTTTTACAATACCACTTATCATCAATTTGAATATAGACAATTAATGAGCTAACATTTGTTTGTCACAATTTCACCATATATGCAAAACATGAAAGTCAGAAAAACAAAAGATATAATAGTGAGATACAAAATTAACTTTATTTATTTATTCATCATTCAAATACATAGAAAACAGTCATATTTTTACTACAATATGGGTAAATTTCCCAACAAAGACAAAGTATGTACCCAATTGGACTTGATAGATGACATATTAATATTTCAATAGTTTGCTCATTTTTTATTGGACTAATGACATGTTTAGGTTCGTCTACTAATATGAGTTGTCTTTCCGAATTACGATCCGACCACGTTATATCACTTAGTATTAATTAAACATTAAATAACTAGTAATCTAATATTTTTTTCTATTTTTCTTTACATAAAAAAACCATGTGAGGATAATATACAAAGGGTATTAGTGTAATTCATAAATAATTTATTAACCAATCTATTCGAAAAAATTAGAAATATACAAACGAATATGCTACATTTAGGGCACCAAATCCAACAATACCAATCAAGGAATTTGAAGGATCATCCATCACCTTATCTCCCTCTATTACTTCCTTATTTAAAATATTAAATCTATTATCTCCCTAAATTACATTGAGAATTAGATTTGGTCCACAAAAATTTTGAACAACGTGAATTCGCTGTACCAACATCCACATATCGTAAGAAAAGTATTCTGCCACTGAAACTGACATCCCCTCTCCAGTATTCGTCTTCTTCACAGTCACAATGGAGCTTTCCTCTGCCATGGTTATTATTATTTTTTAAAGTAATGCATGCATCAGTCTGATGACCCACAACCCTACAAGAAAAACAGAATGTGTGCACTCTTTCATAGTTAATTTTCTGAACAAAGTTCCCCACTCTAACTTGAGAAATAAGCGGATTGTAGAGATCAAATTCATCGCAAATTTTATCGAATTTCCCCCTAGTTCAAAGGTCGTATTAAAGTCAACCTTAATCGACTTACCAACAAACTTCATAAATTGAGCCAAACAGTCCTCATTGAAGTATTCTAAAGGAAGCCTCGACAAATGAACCCAAACCACAGTAGAGAGAGCTAAGGCCAATTCTAAGTGAAAATTTTGTTGCCATTTTTTAACCGTAATGTAGTGATCCATAACTTTCTATAGTCCCTTGATCAAGACTTCAGCCTTATCCTCTTCATTATCAAACTTAACAACATAAAAGCTATTAGCTATATCAATACATTCAAAATTGCCCACCAAAGTACAAAGAATGGAGATTTGAGACAGTAGCATCCTGAAAGTTAAAGTTTTGCTTAAAATTTTGATTATGAGAGCCTTCCACCAAGGCTTTCTCAAATTCCTCTTCATTTTTTTAATCCAAAACCATCGTAGGAGAACACCATCGTAACAATCAAAACTTTAGCCCTGTCTTCTTCATTATTAAACTTAACGACATAGAAGTCATTACCCATATCATTGCATTCAAAATTGCCCACCAAAGTATAAAGAATGGAGATTCGAGACACTAGTATTCTGTAAGCTAAAGTTTTACCTAAAAGTTTGATGATGAAAGCCTTCCACCAAGGCTTTCTCAAATTCCTCTTCATTTTTTTTATCCAAAACCATCGTAGGAGAACACCATCGTAACAATCAAAACTTTAGCCCTGTCTTCTTCATTATTAAACTTAACGACATAGAAGTCATTACCCATATCAATGCATTCAAAATTACCCATCAAAGTATAAAGAATGGAGATTCGAGACACTAGTATTCTGTAAGCTAAAGTTTTACCTAAAAGTTTGGTGATGAAAGCCTTCCACCAAGGCTTTCTCAAATTCCTCTTCATTTTTTTTTATCCAAAACCAACATAAGCATTATACAAACACCATCATTACTATCTTCCAAGTCCTAATCAAACTCAACATCAGCCTCCTCCATTGTCGTCGAACCTTGAAAAAAGCCATTTAGGAAGGGAAAGTTTAACAATGACGACTTATACAAACGAGGAACCTTCTCTGTAATAGAGGTCACAACGACTTTTGAGGCCTTAATCTTTATAGTTCTTCATTTTAAATTATCAAGTTCTTCAAAGGAAATCAAGTTCTCTTTCCTCTCTAGTAAAAGAGTTGGAAAGTCTGTCTGACAATCTTATAACCATTCCATGCTTAGTTGATCCCAGCAGGAAACGATCCTATACAACTTTAGTATGGTGAGAGGAATACCCTAAAAAAGAGAATTAATCACGCTCCAATCACAATGTCATAGGACATCAACCAAACGTGAGATCCTATCTTTTTTACGCTAAAGGAAATAGAGGTACAAGCTTATAGAATAAATACTATTCAAGTAAAGTCATTTAAAAGAAAGGGGTGCAACACGAGGACTTCTTAAGAGGTCACCCATCTTAGTACTAGTCTTGTCCAAGAACACTTAACTATGAAGTTCTGATGGAATTTGATGAATTAGTGTTGGTATGATTACACCCAAAATTTACATCTCTAGGGATTGAACTCGTGTTTAATGGAGTTATAAGCAAATTTTTTACCGCCACACCCATAAATAAGTTTTAGAATACTCTGATATCAAACCCAAATATCATATTTGAATACTTTGTATTTTGGTACAATTTTGGATTTTGGAAAACATTAAAAAAATAAAAAGGGAAATTTGTAAAGAAGCCCTTATGTTTGCCTATTGGAAAATATGGGTGTGGCCCATTCTACCACATATCAGCTTATTAAAGGTCCACGTGTCAAAATGAGTAAGAATTTAATATCGTTTGGAAGGTGTACCGAAGTGGTGAATGGAAAAAAGTACATGTACTAAATTAAAAAAATTGAAAGCATATGTACCACATTGATAAATTTTGTAAAGTATAGGGGTAATTTATGCTATTATCCTTATTATCGATGCCTACTACGAAATGAAAATAAAGTCATTTTTCTTCGAAGTGACTATTTTTCATAGAGGTCGACTAGGGACTCATTATGATTTTTTTTTCATTTAATTTCTTTTAATTCACTAGCATATAAAATTAAAGAAATTTATTTGATACATTTTTATTTAATAAGGTAAAATTCAAACAACAAATATATTTAACACAACTTAAACTCAAATCATATATGGAATGATAAACATCTTAATCATTAGGTCTTGAGATCCCATGCTGCTCAAATTTTATTTTATTTATACGAATAATAAAAGCATACAACAAGCTGTCTAACTGTCTTAAATCAGCACCCAACTAAACATAATTACATATGACGCATCATATGAATTGTTTCTGAGAGCCGATTTCATGTTGTGTCCATCACTATGCCCAATTGCCTTTGTATTTGGACATACTTACATTTTCAATCTATAAATAACCAATTTTAAATCTGCTTTTTTTTTTATTTTTTATTGAAAAAAAAAACGAATTTTAAAAGTCATTAAAGATGAAGTAAGCTGCCATGGTGTACAAAAAAAAAACCATTTAAATCTTTTAAATTTTAATAAAGAATTATCTAATTAATAAATTTATTATATTAAAAATATTTTCTTTCAAAATTTATTCAATAATAAATATAGGGAGTGCAGTAACAAACTTATATTTTAATATTATTGATCATGCGTTTAATTCTTTGATTTGTAATTTGTAATTATTTTATTTAAAAATGATATAAAAGTATGAAAATATAAAAGTGTCATCATCATAATATTAATTATAACTTAAAAGAAGGGCTATTTTGTAATTTTATAACTGAACTAGTGATCTAGTAAAGTGCTAAAATAGTAGTATTAGGAATTCTATCACATGTGCATACGTGTGAAAACTACGTGCTTAGAGCATAAAGGTATGTTTAAAAATAATATAAAAATAATAATTAAACATATAATTTGAAACTAAATAATAAAAGCATATAAAATATGTATGATATTAAAATGAAAAAATAGATTAAATTGTGAGTAAAACGGATTTTAAACCCGTAAATACAACAGGTTAAGAATACTAAATGCATTACAATTGTTTATCATGATATTGTCACTAATAATTGGTGTCGAGTTAACTTATGAAACTAACTCAACCAACAACTTTTATCAATGTATACAATTAATGGAAGTAATAAATTTTGCATAATAAAAATAAAATGCATAGAATAATTTAAAATAAAACTTTGATTAAGTGGTAAAACTAAAGCAATGCAAATAGTAGGAGTTTAAATCCCAACATGTGCAAATATATATATATATTGGCCCTTTTTTTTAAAGAAAAAAAAGACTAAAGTCCTCTCAAATAATGTAACTTATTTAATTATGAAACAATATTTTTTGTAATTTTCTAATTGAGTTGGAGCCCGATTGACTCGTGATACCAACTCAGTCAGGGGTTTCAATAATAGTATAGATAATCTATTACTTAAAAAATACTATTTATTTATTTTTCTTTCATAACATAAAAAAAGATAAATCTCAAAACTACACATGAACTTTAGTTCAATGTGCCAAGTTATACATTAAATTTGATTTTGTGCAATTTTATTAATGACATGTTGGTTTGATTTAATTTTTATAATTAACTAACATTATTATTAATATAATATCATTTTACATTTACATATTACATACATAAATAATTATATTCATCCAATATAAAAATAAATTGATGTATTCATTTTTTAAATGTGTAAATTGAATCAAAATAAAAGTTCGGTGTATATTCAAAATAAAAGTTCGGTGTATACATTTGAATCATAATCAAAGTTTATTGTATATAATTGTACAAATCAAAATTTATGTATTGAATTGTACATTGAATTAAAGTTCATGTATAAATTTAATATTTATCTAAGTATAATTTGAACTCTCGTGCAAAATTAATGTCATTAATTGTAATTTAACTTAAATTTGGTGATAGGTAGCATCTAAGGTGGGATATTATTACAGTGGAGATCCTTTTTAAATCAACTGTCATGGTTAAAAGGTAGAAATAAGGAAACTGTACTCATTTGATCAACCTACGTCGTAAATAAAAAAATTTGTGTTGTGACCTGGAACCTATTAAACCAATTACTTATCCATTACTTTCTTTTTTCTAAAAATTAATATCTCTCTTCATTTTTTTTAGCGTTGAATCCGATTGAATTGATTAAAAATAAACTTACATTTCTAAATATTAATCTTACTTGACATAATAAAAAATGAATTAATATTTTTTCCATCTTATTTTAACTGTAAATTTAAAAATAATTTTAGGAAATCCAGATTTTTAAATAAATGTTAGATCTATTTATGGTTGGGATACCAGTTCAAGCATAAGGATTCACTCGAAATTTAGGAGGGTTTGGGTAAAAATATTAAGTCCAAAAAATAGGTCTGGACAAAAAAATTAGACTCATTTAAAATAAAGGTCGAGCTCGAGCTCGAGCTTAAACCTGCAAGGCCCTAGCCTAACTCATTTTTAAGTTTATAATACTTTATATTATATTACTTTTATATATTATGTAATTTATAACACATTAAAAAACAAACTTATACTAAATATATAATATTATTTTAATGTAATGTTTATATTAAAATAATATTAAGATGACTGTATAAAAATTTTCAATAAATAGGAAATGTATAAAATTATTAAATACTAAATATTAAAATAAAATAAAATAAAATAAAATAAAATAAATATTTTTTTAATTTAAAAAATAATATGAGTAAATCTAAAATGAGTTTGAGTTAATCTTTTACAAATATAAGAAGTTTGGATAAAATTTTAGACTAATATTTTTTGTTAGACTAAACTTGAATAAATATAAAATATATCAACATCATATTTAAACCCGACTCTATCCATGATAGGATAATTAAAAAACCTTTCAAATATTTTCTTACTACTTAATCAGATAAAATTTAAAACACATTATTTTGTTTACTTCATAATTATTGCACATTTTAAATATTTTGGGTGTTGAAAAGGATATTTGCTGACATGGAAGTCATGTGGCAAACGTTTAAGAAAACGGTTGGTAAGAGGGCGGTGCGTGTGCCTGCCTATACTCTGCATGCATTGTAAGCGTGTAACCATGTGCCATCACCAACTGTCGCATTCTCCACTTTTCAACCGTCCGATCACACTTCAACAATCTTGATTCTCCCACAGTCATATGCGACCAGTCCTCGTGGAGAACGCCTTCATCACACAACAGGACCCGCTTCTCTTGTACCTCCTCCACTTGGGTATTTTTCCTCTACTTTTCGCCTATCTTCTACTCTCTTGCTATCAACCAATAGATAATTATTTTTCAAAAAATTTAGCCCATTTATCATTCCATTTAGATTGGGTGTTTTTAATCTTATCCCAAATCAATAGGTTGCACGAATTGCCCGTAAGGATTGGGAGTAGAGAATCAAAGGTTGGGTTGGAATTTCGTGGAAGCCAAACAGCCTTGAAGTGAAGAAAACATCTTTAACCCAACACGCCTTTTCTGATTCTCCGCATAATAACTCTACTCTCTTTATATATATATATATATAATCATACCCCATTCCTCCAATCTAAAATCCCAGGTTCTTTTTAATAATTGTTTCCTTGGTCGAACTTGAATCTATTTCACAGGGGAACAAGAGGATCAACAATGGCGGTATTGGGCGGTGTTGGTTGTGGTGGAAACGTTTGTCTTCGACGCCAACAATCGCCCGGTCTTTTCAACTTCCATAACCCAAATGGACGCCCATGTTCTTTTATGGCTTCAAATCCACAATCGTCGAAACCAAGAACGTCGACGAAGAAGATCTCGACGTCTAAGGTAAACCTTCAACCATTGCCGAAACAACAAGAGAAGAAACGGAACGAATTGGTGTACGAGAAAATAGACGAGTGGATGAGAGATTCGGTGGTCGAGATCGTCAAGAAGCTGCCGGAATCGCCGCTTTTGGTCCACGTCTACTCGGACGACAACACGACGAGAACCCGGACGGAAAAAGCCGATGAAAACAACTGGGTCTCGGTGAAGCAAAAATGGGAGAAAGGTGAGACTCCAATGCCTGATGGGGTGATATTTGTTGAACAAATAGAAGGAGATGATGAAGAGAGCGATGAAAAGGAAGAGGTATCGAGGGCATGGGGGATTGTGGTGCAGGGCCAAGGGTGTGGGCTGGCACCAGCTTGTTATTTGTTGAAGACTTCTAAAGTGAGTTCAGGGTTAGGGTTAAAGTGCACCCATTTTTGTTTAGTGAAGGTTAAGAGTTTCAGGGAAACTGCTCTTTCGCAGCTCAAGAATTGTTGGCTGTTGCAGGGGAATTGAACAACAGGGATGATTTGATTTTTTTAATAAATATTTTTTTGTTGATAATGTATTGTTAGCAATCTGTAAATTGGGTCTCTTGATTAAGATCAGATTCTTATAGAAATGGTGGTATTCAACCATTATTGTGAAGCACTTAGAATACAAGTATGTTTGGATCAAGAGAAAGCTGTAACTGATGATTTCATTTTCAATTCCTATAATTTGCAAGCACTTTTCACATGGAAATCAGCTAGCATTTCATTAGAACCAGTTTCCAGGCAAACTAAAAAATTCTGATATAGGATGACGCCAGTGTGCCTTCCAATGCGGACTTCAACGGAAGAAGAGGTGGTTGTGGTCAATCAGGCATGGCAGTCAGTCTTAATGACTTATTCTATACACTGAAGCTATAAGCTCTATCCCTACGAATGTTGACCAGGCACTTCACAAGCGAAGCGACGGCGTCGGCGCGTCACTTGGCTATTGAAAATGATGATGGGTGGAGGGTAACAAATTTCATGTTTTCAGTTATGGAATAAACAAAATTATTTTTATAATAATATTAATTATTTTTTAAATAAATATTTTTTATAATAATATTAATTATTTTTTAAATAAATATTAATGTTGAGTTGACTTGTTATATTGATTTATAATAATATTAATTGTTTTTTAAATAATATTAATGTTGAGTTGACTTGATAGTCATTGACTTAGTCAATTATTTTTTATTTTTAATAAAATTAAAAAGTATAAATGTTAAATTAAAGTTTTACTAATACAACAATTGGTTCGGGTTCATATCTTACCTAAACTTGCTTATGGGTAGAGTCACCTATTCAGACCTAAAGATCCGTTTAAAAAAAGAAAAGATTTGGACAAAAGATGAAGGTCAAAAAATAGGTTTCAGAGGCTCATTTTTTATGTAAGTCTAGCCTAAGGCACAAAATCTTTTACCCAAGCCTAATCTGAATATATCATGTTATAAAAATATTATGTTAATTATATATATGTTAAATTATAATAATTATATATATTTATATTTATATTAAATCACTAATTCAATAATAATTAAACTCGTTGCTCAAAATTTAAAATAAAAATTACCCAATTAAATAACCCAACTCAACATATAAAATTTTAAAAATTATATTTAATACAATAAAATATTTAATATATTTATTTGTGTTTTTTAATATAATAAAAAAATTATTACATTTATGGTACTATTTTTAATATAAATACTTTTTAATGGAATTTTAATATGTTATAAAAATTTTATTTTAACATTTTTTTAGTGCATTGAAAAACTAATCTAAAAAAAAAATCAAATATGTGCAAGTTGGGTCAAATTTGAGTTTATTTTTCTTAACTTAGGTCAGGTATGGGCAAAATAGTAAGCCCATTTTTTAGTTGGGCCGAGCTTAAAAAGTTAGTCTAAATATCTTGTATAGGCTTTATTTGAAATTGGCCCAATTCAACTCATGAGCACCTTTAATCCTAATATATTCATATTTTTTATTTGTTTTTTTAATTAAAAGTATTAAAATACCTTAAATAATATAACTTATTTTAATTACAAAAAAAAGCATGTCTATAATTTCTCTAACCGAGTTGTTACTCAATTAAAAACTTAAATAATAATATAAATAAAGAAAAGATAAATAAAAACCGAAAATAAATTACTGATAAAAGGAAAAGAGAGAAAGGAATATAATTTGTTTATTTTAATTTTAGCCTTAAAACAAAAAGAATATAATAAAAATAAAATAAAATTATAAATTATAAGAAAAAATCAATATTCTTAGAAAAATCGTAATTAAATACTAAATTATAAAAAAAATGAATATTCTTGATAAAAGTATAATTATCATTACGTTTGGTTGGAGTATTATTCAATATACATCAATATAAATGTGGTACATGTGTGGAGCTAGTATTTATTTTAACACATTTTTCAGGTTTTATTCTATTTTTTTCAATAAAAGAGTGTAAAAAAATGATAAATAGATGAGAAGTTATTTATCACTTTTTTTTTGTCACACGTGATACTTCAGTTATTTATTTTTTTAAGTTAATACATCTGTTAGTCAAACTGTTAAATATACTTTAAAAAATGCTTAACCCATAATTTGGTACTTAAACTATATAATTTTCTTTTCCATTTTGATACTTAAACAGTTTTTAGTCACAAGCAATACCCAAGTTATTCTTCTGTTACCCATTTTACACGAAAATATTATATCCTTAAAAAATAATTGCAACCAATAATAATTTTCCGCGCATATAAACTTTTAAAAATATATTTTTTAATTCTTTCATTTTTTTCTCTTACATTATTTCTCTCTCTTTATTTTTTTTTCTATTTTCATTTTTTTTATTTCTTCTTTTGTAATGAATGATAATATAAATGATGCTTGCAATTCATCCTCATCCTCCTAAGATTGAGATGCTAGCAATTAATTCTGTTTTCAAACTTCATTACTTGCTTGCTTGACCGAACGAGATAAAAAATGTTATTTCCTTGATGAACCAGTGTTTTCAAAACCAAGTCAGAATGCCCAATCGGACCAATTGGGGTATTGATTCGGAGATAGGAGTTGAATCGATTGACTTGCAAATTGATACAGGCCAATTAAACCAAGCTAAAAAACAATCAAACTGATTTTCTCTATTTTTTAAATATTTTTTATTTTTATGAATTTTTAATAAATTATTTGATCGAAGTGGAAGAACTAATCAAATTAAGAATTAGTAGCCTGATCTGATTCTAAAGAAAGAAAAAAATAAAAGCAATATATATAAAAGATGAGATAATACTTTTTGTCTTTTTTTTTGTCACATGTCAATTTTTAATTTTTTTTTAAATAGAATTAACAATTTAACTAACGATTGAATTAACAGAGGTATCAATTTGGAGAAAAAGAAAAAGTTTAGGTACCACTTGTAAGAAAAAAATGTTTAAGTACCAAAATGAGAAAAATATATAGTTTAGGTACCAATTTATGAGTTAAGCTTCTTTTTTAGATACACTTAAAGGTTTGACTAATAGAAGTACTTGTACAAAGACAGAATATGAGAGGTTATTTATCATACACTACATACAAGGAATTTACTATTACATCACTATATTATTTGAGAATTTAGAGTAGTGGAATACGCAGTTGATGAAACCATCACTCCAAAGACTGTACTCATAGAGACAATTTCAAGAAGACCTAAATCGAGTATTTGTACCTGCCATGTGAGTTGTTCCTCCAACAAACGCAGTAGATTCAAAACCTAGCAAATGTAAAGTCTGCTGATATTGTTCCCGAGTGAACATAGGTGCAAATACAGGTGTATTCACTGTTTTAGCAAGTGCAATTCCATCATCAACACTATTAGCTATAGCATTATTGACCATGTTGGGATGCCCAAACTTCTTCTTGGTAAATTAAAGTCAACCGTATACCTTACCAACTTGTAACAACTCTCTCTCTCTCTCTCTCTTTTGTGACATTGAATTTTACAATGATCGCATATGCCATTGAACTGCTTTTGTTGAGAACTTTGTTGTTAATCGGAAGAATATAAAGCTGTTGGCTCAGAAGGATAAGTCACTCCAGAATGTTGCCACTAAGCTTCCTCTTGAATAAGCATAGAGTATGCTTGATTGACTAAAGGTAATGGCTACATTAACAATACTTGACTATGAACAACAACATATGACTTATTTAATCCCATCAAGAATTGAAACAACCGTTGCTGCTGAATGTGTTGCAGGTTCTTTCGAGCATTTTCACAAGCACAAGATGAAAAAGGGACCAGAGTATCGTATTCATCCCACAGGAGTTTCATTCGTGTGAAATAAACTAAGATCGAGGAAGTACCTTGATTATGAGAAGCAATCTCACGATAAATAAAAAGCACATGTGACCCATCAACATTATCAAATCGTTCTTACAAATCTTTCCAAACTAAGGCAACATATCTGATACTGGGGGTTGTTTGAGAGTGCAACCGTCTAGGGCCCTCAAAATTTTTTTTTTAGCTTTTAAAGTGATTTTCCAAACAAAAATAAATTAATTAAATGTCTAGGGCTTTTAATTTTTTCCCATAAATGCTTAATCTCTTAGGGCCCAAAAAATTTTCAACTTTTATTATATTACATTTTATAATTTTTTTAAAAAAGGGGTCCAATTTATTGTTTTGCTTAGGGCTCTAAAATTTCAATAATGGGCTTGAAGGATAACACTTGATGTAAAAACAATTCTAACATATAGTTCTTGACGAATGGTATTTAAAATCCAAGAGAGCACAATGGCAATACATTGTTCCCATTGTGAATGAAGAGTTGATGATAAAGACTCCTTCTCGCAAGTACCATCCACAAAATCAAGTTTATTTTTTGACAACAAAGCAATCTTCATTGACTTGCTCTAAACATTATAATTTTTCAATTGAACTAATTGATGTGAAACAAAGTTCCTAGAGTATCGAAAGGATGAAGATATAATGGATGGTTGAAACCAATGGTTGTTAACTGATCCAAATTAACCATAATGGACTTCTAATCAAATTGGGAAGGAAAAAACGTAAGAAAACAATCACCAAACCTTACCCCTATAATAGAGACAAAGAATTGACCGTGATTGAAGAGCTCAAATGGCCAATGAATTTGGCTCCAATACCATGTTAAAATGAGCACTGAAGTTAATGAACTATAGATAAGAAGCTTGAACATAAGTTGAAAGTGACGAATAATTCAATTCATCAATCTCAATAAGATTACAGATATTCTTGATATAATATTACTTCTAATTGACAAAACTAACTGTTTACTTAACTACTACTAACAACAACTATCCATCTAACTGAATAACTACTTTCTACATGGTGTCAGAGAAGAAGATGGCGATGGGGGTGATGCTGTTGGTTTCAACTCACGTTGAAGAATCGGTGAAGAATGGTGATGATGAACAAATGATGATGAAACAGAGAAAGGTAATTTTTAAAATATTATTATTTAAGAGAAACTTCCATTCCACTTTTAATCATTTTAAAAGGAATGACCAAATTGATTAAATTATGTAACGTGAGTGCTTAAATTGTAAATTTTTTTGTTTTTGGGTGCCTAAAATAAAATGTTTTACAGTTGGGTGACTATCTATTTAGTTTACCCTATTGTTTTTGTCTTTTTTATATTTGATCTAAAGCCTAATAGTTCCAACTTAGATCAATACATACCGGGATTTGAACACAAGTCATTAGAATTCTTAAAACCTCAAGTTCACCCAAATAATTAAAATCTCATTTATTTTAATATAATTTTTTTATAAATATATTTATTGTACAATTTTTAATTATTATCAAAGTGATATCCTAAAATTTGAAAATGTTGAATTCTAAGCCTTAAATGTAATTTTTGGACATATAAAAAATTAAATAGACGAATATACTATATATATAATTTATTAACTCGATTGGCATGATTATTATTGTCAATGCAAGAATAAGTTAGATAACTTTAAGTATTATATTAAAAATAGTAGATATAATCATAATATACTGATGAGATAAAATAATAAATAGAATTAATATCCAAAATTTTAATGGATGGGCAGTCGGGGTTAAATAAATCTCCCTCCATTAAACCTTGTATTTGAATTTGAACAACCACTAAACTCATGCAACTCCTCTTTCAAACACAGCAAAAATCCCCCTTTTTTGTTTAAATTAAATTGAAAAAGAGTTTCAATTTAGTTGCGTATAAAAATCCCATTCCCAGACAAGATCGTTTGTTAATCATATAAAGGAGCTCTCCCTCTCTCTCTCTCCTTTCTCCCTCTCTTTCCTACAAATTCAAATCCAAAATTTTTGAACTAACATTCAAATATAACCCGGCAGATCTGTCCTTGGTAAACCCTTCAATCTCTCTTCCTCTTTGATTTTCCATTCAGTTTTACATAATCTCAAATACCCTTTCCTGCAAAATCTCTGTTTGTTCCAAAGTTGGGAGCTTTTCTTGATTCTTGTCAAGTTTTGAAATTTGAAATTTGAAATTTGGGTTTTTTAAAGAAATGGAAGACCAAGCTGATTCTGCCATGGTTTCTAAAGGCTTGCTTTTGATGCCTGGATCTGATTCCAAGGTTGGGTTTGTGTTTCCTCTTTCCTTATTTTTTTTCTGGGTTTTAAAATTTATTATTAATTTTCATGGTTTTGGATTGTTTTTTAGTCTGTGGGTGTGAAGAGAAGCATTGATGAATTGGAAGGAAAACATGATGTTTCACTTAATGGAATCAAAATGAGAGATCTTGATTCTGTCATCCGCTCTGAGGGTAAATTTTCATGCTTTTTTGTGTGTGTAGGCGGGGAATTGTCATTTATTTGAATTATTGGTCAATTTATCTTCTTAAAACATTTGAACTGATTATTGCTTTGTTAGCTTCATTTTATACCTTTTTCTTTTTCTGATTGAATTTGGAAGGGAAAAATTGTAATGTTATACAAGAATGAAAGTGTTTTTGTTTGTTACCATGCAACTTTGCATCTTTGAAAAGATTGTTTTTTTCCCCCTTTCATTGAATACTGCAGAACTCAATGGCCACAATTCCAAATCTATGAAAAGAAAAGATTCTAGTCGGCAATTGCAGTTTAGTGGAGTAGTATCTCAAGTTAATGAGGTTCCAGTAACTTTCAACTTTGGTTCTCAAGTCAAAAGAACTGCTGAAGGGGAAAAATTATCTCCAATCTGTCTGCCTCTTGATCTTAACACTGACATTCCAACTGCTATAACCGAATCCTGTGATAACAACCCGGAATATGAAGAAAAGTTTGAAAGACCATGTTCACAAGAGAGTAATTGTCTAACCTCGAAAGGCTTTCGCTTGGATCTGAATGCGAAAGATGTTTCTAGCTCGGTAAACCATGATTTAACTCGTCACAAACATGTCAAAAATATGAAGCCAAAGGATGTTTCAGAGTGTGGAAGTTCTATTGGTCCAGTGGAGGAGAAAGACTCGTTAAGAGTTTGGAAAGAGATGAAGCAAAATGGGTTCCTTTCATCTGCTCATGGGGGTATATCAATGCAAAGTGGTCTATTCTCATCATCCCATGCAGGCGTATCTATGCAAAACGGTGTACTATCATCATCTCATGGGGGAATACCGATGCCCAAGCAACGTGGGAGGAAAAGTAAGAATGATGTGCTCAAGAAGAAGATGGAGCTTGCAAAGAAAGAACAGGTAGACAGGTTCACAAAAATTGCTGCCCCAAGTGGACTGCTCAATGGATTAAACCCTGGGATTATAAATCATGTTAGAAATCGGAAACAGGTCCATTCCATAATAGAGGCCTTAGTGAAGTCTGAAAAACTTGAAAATTTGCATTCAGAAAGCAAGCAGGCAAGTCATGTCAAAAGTGGAACCAGAGATGATGTTGGTAAGATGGATCATGGAAATATGGATGACTCAGGTTTTCATCATCTCAGTTGCTACCATGAAGATGGGCCTCCAAATGCTACAACTATGGACAAGAGAGCAAGAGGTTATCTAGTGCCAATGCATCAGCCGATTTCTTCAAATTCAGAGGAAATAAGTGGAGATGGTGATTCAAGCATGGTAGACCAAGTCAGTGAGGATGATGCACTAGCACTGAAGTTGTCATCATCCACTAAGGCATCTGAGAATGCTAGCTCTTTGTCAAATGAGGAATCAACGAACTTTAACAGTGCCTCTTCTCTTTCCATAAAAGGTGAGAATTTGTATTTTTTATAAAGATGATCCATGTTTTTATGGTGACTGTGATGAAGAAAAGAATGCCCTAACTGAAATAAATGGCACGTTGATGTTTCAGCTGCCACTGTTGCGTCTCAATGGTTGGAACTTCTTCAGCAAGATATTAAAGGACGTCTTTCAGGTATTTTTCCATCAGTCAAACTGTTCTTAGATAGGATATGAGTATTTCCCGTTTTGTGTATTCTGCTTTGTGTTTGCAGCATTGCGACGTAGCAAGAAGAAAGTGCGAGCTGTAATTACTACAGAATTACCTTTTTTAATATCAAAAGAATTCTCCTCTAACAAAGGGGGTGATCATAATACCGCCAGAACTTCTGCTGATGGGTTTTCGCAAGATGCTGCTGCTGATATGCATATAGCAAGATGGAGTTCACTGTTTGATCAGATGGATAAAGCTCTCTCTGAAGAAGAGAAACAGCTTGTAAGTTGCAGACAACTTGACATGTTTATCGTTATTTAAACCTAGAAGATTACTATGCTAACTTTCTCTATTACTAGTTTAGTAGTTGAGTGTCCGATTTAAACCTAGATATTCTTTTGTCAATAATCCCTTGTAAATAGGAGAGTTGGATGATATGCTCATACCTTTTATTACAGCCAAGCACCTTTGGTGTTGTTTGAAAATAGGTCATTCATCGGTTGGTATGCTACTTAATTGAATTTTACCTCTTCAAGTTTTGTTTTCTTCTCAATCTGTTCACTCTTTAAGTAGAACCTTCATGTATTCATGATGCTTCTTATTTTCCCACTTATATTCCAGGAAATCTGGTCCAACCAAATAAAAGGGATGCAACTGCATTGTGACCAGGGCTTGCAACATATGCACTGGAACGTGCTTTACAGTTTACCGCAACAAGGAGCACCGGCAAATAATATCAGGTTTCAGTGAAGTTTTATTCTTATTTTCTTTATTACGATGATCGGGTATGCCTATAGATTTTTATATCCATTGGAACCTCCCATGACTAATAATTTCTTTATGAAATATAAAAATGTTGGAACTGGGTGTCCAAAAGTAGTTTGTTGCTTGCTCATCATTCAAGTCCTCAAAATTTTGCTTCCCTGCTAAGTTTTAAAGCATTTTTGCACTTTCATTCACAGTACATGACATCAATCCTTGGCCTCAGATACATATCAACCCTTAGCCTTTATATCTGGCCGATTGCAAACCCCCAAGAAGGACATTCTATATATGCTAATATATAGCTTAATATAGCTTAGGTTACTATCAATCACTAAACACAAAATCCACCAAGGCATCTGAGAATGCTAGCTCCATTATATTCTTCTGCATGTTCCTGCATTTTGTGTTTAGTGATGGATATTGATATTCATGAATCATTTTACATGATAGAGATGAATATGTTGTGATGCAGATCAGGGAGTGGGGACAGCTTTGACAGGGAATTGGCTGTCAGGGCAGCTGCTGCTTCCATATATTCGACATGTGATTTCATGTTGTCAAAGGAGAATGTAGCATGTTCGCTAATCTGATTTAACTTTGGCTCCTACTCTAAATTGATCTTTCTTACTGCTATCTATAGTCTTATCCTACAAACATCTATGTTCATTATGGAAACTAGTTATTAGATTGATTTTGGCCTTTAAGGGTTGTGAATTCTAACACCAGAACTGGGGCCATTTTTTTTTTTCAATTTTTATTTGTAAGCCTTTGGGCTTTATGAGCATAGGGGCAGAACTTGATTTTAGGATTGTAATTGATGCAGTCTGAGGTTCTTTAATACACTTTTGCTGAATCTGAAAGTAAAAATAAAATTTTGTTTCAACTGTTGGTGCCATTTTCAAATACACTTATGCATGGTTTTAAGTTTAATAGTTAGAGGTTGATACAATGTTTAAAATTGTTTATAATTTATTTTAACCTTTAAATAAGAAGATAAAAGTGTTTTAGCATGCTAGGATAATAATGTTGCAAGTTTTAAGCCGAAAAGTACACACATAATTTACTTAAAATATATAAAAACTCATTTTGTACGTAATTTCTCATAATTGAATAATGAGAAATAAAAAAAATTGTTGGAAACATTTATATGGATTTAAATCATTTTTGTCGTTTTTTAATTTTTATATATTTTTTTATTTTCACTTTTTAAAAACTTTTTTTTGAAACTATCAACCAAATAGTTCATTTTTAGTATTTTCTATTTTTCAAAAGAATTAAAACAAAAATCACATCTATTTGCTGAAATTTATTTTAATAATACTGAAAAAATTGACAACACATTTGGTTTCTTTTTACTTAAATGTTGTAAAATTTTTATTATTTACTATAATAATTTTTTCAAAAATTATTTCCTAAATATGTTTTTTAAGGATGTCTCAATGATATAGGGTTTTATCAAATCATTACAATAGTTAGTTGCTTGTATGTTATTTGCATGTTAGAAGGGAAATACTGTAAAGTACAATCAGCGATATCTCAACAAGCATAAGTGTTGAATTTAGGGATTTGAAATTTAACTAGGAAATTTATTTCTTGCTGTCCCAACCAACTTATTTAGTAAGTGAAAATAAAAAACCATGGGAGTTGACTTCCCCAATATAGTACCCCACTCAATTTTGAACTTCTTTTCTTGAGGAAAAATTGTCGCATCAATGTTTCAGGAAGGACATATTGCAAATTATGTTGTTAATATGGTAAAATTTTTAACTCTATTTTTTTTTTTGCAATTTTTGTAAAAATATTTTTAAGATTTTGCTTTTGGTAAATTCTTTTGTGATTTTTTTGTTGTTGTAAGAAGATTGAAAATTTCAAGCTCAGTATAATTTAAAGTTTCTAAAGGTCGGTGGACATATCGTAGAACTCTTGAAGAGTATTGATTTATATGTAGCATCTACGATGACAATGTTCACTATGATACTGGAATTGTTTGTCACCTTGTTGGAGAGATGAGGGTTGGAAACACATACATTCCTTTTTTTCATACGGGAAACAACTATAATACTAACAGATTTTGCTTTAATAACCGAATTTCCAATTGTTAAGGAGATGGTAATCGAATTTAGTAATGTTGATGTGACATCCGAGTAAAGATAAAACAAAGAAGAAATTAGATGGGAATCGAGTAAAGCGCACATGGTTTAGACAAACTTGTCCAACGGGCTCCCCTACATGCAATTGTGAAGGAAATGAATCGATATGCTCCAAATGGTAGGGGAATGTTGTTGCCAAACTTTTCTGACAACAGGGTCCATTGCATGTATCTTCTTCTACTGAATTCTTTTAAGGAAGTTGGTTGATTCAGTCAAGGTTTTGCAACTCTAGTGCACCTATACAGGGCGCCTTGTAAAGTGATGCAAGAATCAATTAACAAAAAAAAAATAGTTATTGCTTTCTTCTACAAACCTAAACATCAATCATAGGAGTTCTCTCTTAAAGGAAGGAAAAATATAATCGTATATAATATTTTGAAATGTATTCAACTATCAAGATTTATAATCCATTATTGTGTTGAATATTTAAACAAATTTAAAGGTCCTTTGGATAATATGTGTTATGGAAGGGATTTGATTTGGATGCAATAAGAAATCAATTGACGAGTTGATAAAGATGTAGATTGATGTTGTATCCGCATTCATTACAATTCAATATTCCTATTAATGAATATAATTGAACTTGTATATGTTATTCCAATAGGGTCGAAAGCGTGTAAATTATTGTACTAAAAAATCACACAAAGTTCAATTCCCAGGGAAGAGAGGTGGATCACAAGGATCTCTTAAATACCAAGTCTTTCCTTAGTCAGAATATCCCTTCTATAGTAATTTAATAGCACAATTAAATACTACTATTATACCCTCAAATATTGAAAGAAAAATAGGACAAGAAAGAACACAAGAGTTTTAACGAGGTTCGGTAAATTATACCTACGTCCTCGGGCACTAACACCAGATGATAAATTTACTATCTCCAAAATATTACAAACAAATAGAATTCCTTAAGAATTCTCAAATGGGAGAAGAGAGAAAACTAAGAGAGAAAGATTGGTTGGGATGGTTGAAATGAAAAATGAAAAGGCTTATTTATAGTTGAAGTTCAGGGACTAACTTGTAAATGGCCTAAAAAATTAGGGACCAAAATTGCAATTATCCCATTCAACTTTTCAACATTCGGTGCAACTTGCTTCACCTTTTTAACAAGTTGCTTCCTACCTTTGTTGACTTTTCAACAATCTCCACCTTGAAGATTTGATTAGGATAAACACATCATCACACACTTACTTCAACTCCCCAAATTCGATAAACCTATCTTTTGTAGTACCTACAAATGCACTCTCGAGCGCCATACACCTGAAGGTGCTCAAATTCTCAGGATGTTAATCAAGTTCAAACAATGATTAAACTTGATTGTTGTTACCACCTTGGTCATCATATCTGTGGGATTATCTGCTGCCGGAATCTTCTGAAGTAGAATTTTTCCTTTTTCAAAGAGTTCCCGCACAAAGTGATATCTTACGTCGATATGCTTGGTTCTTGAATGATAGACTTGATTTTTCGCTAAATGAATAGCGCTCTGACTGTCACAATATAGACTAATGTGACTTTGAACAACTCCGAAGTTTTTCAACAATCCATTAAGCCAAATAGCCTCCTTAACAGCTTCTGTAACTGCCATATATTCTGCCTCTGTAGTAGACACTGCTACTGTAGATTGTAAGGTAGATTTCCATCTCACTAGGGCTTTCGCAAAAGTAAACAAATACCCCGTAGTTGAACGACGTTTATCTCAATCACCAGCAAAGCCGGAATCAACATATCCAACTACAAACTGACCAAGTGCTTCATCCTGTTCCAAAATTAAACCAATATCTACGGTTTTTCGAAGATACCGTAGAATCCATTTCACAGCTTGACAATGTCCTTTTCCAGGATCATGCATATACCTGCTCACAACTCCAACAGCTTGTGAAATGTCAGGCCTTGTACACACCATCGCATACATCAAACTCCCAACTGCATTAGCATATGGGACTTTCGCCATATATTCTCTTTCATCTTTAGTCTTCGGAGATAATTGAGCACTGAGTTTCAAATGAGAAGCAAGTGGGGTACTTATATGTTTTGTGTTTTCATTTACACCAAAACATTGTAATACCTTTTTCAGATATTGCTTCTGATTTAAACAAAGCTTGCCTCTCTGTCTATCTCTACTTATCTCCATGCCGAGAATCTTCTTGGCCTCACATAGATATTTCATCTCGAACTCTTGATTCAACTGAGCCTTCAACTTATCTATCTCTTTTTGGCTCTTCGAAGCGATTAACATATCATCAACATAAAAGAGTAGATAAATGAAAGATCCGTCATGCAGCTTCTGCAAATACACACAATTGTCATATTTGCTTCTTGTGTACTTCTGCCTTCTCATAAAGCTATCAAATCGCTTGTACCACTGCCTCGAGGATTGCTTCAATCCATATAGCGACTTGTTCAGCTTAAAAACCCAATTTCTACCACCAGCATCTGTGTATCCTTCGGGCTGAGTCATATAGATCTCCTCTTCTAACTCACCATGCAAGAAAGCCGTCTTAACATCAAGTTGAGCTAGCTCCAAATTCAACTGTGCTACCAAGGCCAACAAAATTCTAATGGAGGAATGCTTCACAATAGGGGAAAATACATTATTGTAGTCAATTCCCTCCTTCTGAGCGTAGCCTTTAGCTACCAATCTTGCCTTGTAGCGAGCATCTTTCTTGCTAGGAGATCCATCTTTCTTTGCGAATACCCACTTGCATCCGATTGCCCTTTTACCTTTCGGTAATTGCGCCAACTCCCAAGTATTGTTCTTCCAAAGAGACTGCATTTCTTCATCCATGGCGCATTTCCATTTATCACTTTCTAAGCTTTGCATTGCTTCTTGATAAGTGATAGGAATATCATCATCAACAACGGGAAGGGCGTAGGCCACCATATCAGTAAATCGAGCAGGTTTACGAATTTCTCTCCGTGGCCTTGCAACTGCAACTGGTTCTGGTGTATTTAATGGTTCTTGGGTCAGAACCTCTTCCACCTCTAATTCCTCCATTGTGGCTGGAGAATTAGACTTATTAACTGGGCAAATCCCCATCTGCTCAAACTCCACCTGTTTTGGAGTACACTCCACCCGCTGTGGAGTATCGCTTGTCTGAATATCTTCATCTGCTACCTTTTTCAATGTGGCAGATTCATCAAAGGTAACATCTCTGCTACAGAACATTTTCTTTGTGCTTAAGCACCAAAGACGGAATCCCTTCACTCCAGAAGTGATTCCCATAAAGAGAGCTTTCTTTGCCCTCGGATCTAACTTTGACTCCTTTACATGGTAATATACAGTGGATCCAAACACATGTAAGGAATCATAATCTATAGCCGGTTTTCCAGACCATACCTCCATAGGAGTTTTTCTTTCTAATGCAGATGATGGCAAACGATTAACAAGATGGCCAGCGTATGTCATAGCCTCAGCCCAAAATTGCTTGCCCAACCTAGCATTGGACAACACACATCAAACTTTCTCCAGCAATGTTCGATTCATACGCTCTGCCACTCCATTCTACTGCGGTGTATCCCTAACTGTGAAGTGTCGAACAATACCATACTCTTGGCACACATCGAAGAACGGATCACTTTTATATTCCCCTCCATTGTCCATCCTAAGCCGCTTGATTTTCTTGCCAGTCTGGTTTTCGATCATAGTTTTCCATTTAAAAAAAACTCCAAGCACTTCATCATTAGTTCTCATGGTATACACCCAAACTCTTCTGGAAAAGTCATCAACAAAAGTAACAAAGTAGTGTTTTCCTCCCAACGAAGGTGTTTTGGAAGGCCCCCACACATCTGAGTGAACATATTCCAAAATACCTTTTGTATTATGGATAGCAGTGCCGAATTGCACTCTCTTTTGATTTCCCAGAACACAATGCTCGCAAAATTTTAATTTGTAAGCCTTTGCACCTTTCAACAATCCTTGCTTTGACAGAATTTGCAAGGATTTTTGCTGGCATGTCCCAACTTCATATGCCACAACTGCATTGAGTCCAATTCTTTGTTATCGAAAGCTGCAGCGACTGCTCCAATAACTGTACTACCTTGGTAGTAATACAAGTTATTTTTCCTAATGCCCTTCAATATCACAAGTGCGCCAGATGTCACTTTCAAAATCCCATCTCTCATAGTAACAACTGAACCATTGGATTCCAAGGCTCCCAATGAGATGAGATTTTTTTTCAAACTGGGCACGTACCGAACATCAGTCAGAACTTTGGTTGATCCATCTTGATTATTTAATTGGATTGAACCTATCCCAACAGTTTTACAGGCTTTGTTATTGCCCATATAAACAACTCCTCCATTTAGTTCTACTAAATCAAAGAACCACTCCCGGTTAGGAGACATATGATAGCTACAACCCGAATCCAATATCCACTCATCTGAATGGAACGACGATGATGATGCAACCAGTGATAGTTCAGAGTCACTGGTATCATGCTTTGCAACACAAGCATCTACAGCAGCTTTTCCCTTATTTTTCAGCTTTGGACAATTTTTCTTCCAGTGGCTTTTCTCATGACAAAAAGCACATTCATCTTTCCCGAGTCTGGACTTTGACTTTGATCTCCCTTTCTGAGTTTTCTTCCGAGTGTATGAACGACCTCGGACTACTAAAGCTTCTGTATCTCTGATTGAGTTTTTCTGTTTGTCCTTCTTTCTCTGTTCATAACTGTATAAGGCCGCACAGACTTCGCTCAGAGATATATCACTCCTGCCATGAAGTAGAGTAGTTTCTAGGAACTCAAACTCCTTAGGAAGTGACCCCAACAGCATCAAAGCCAAATCTTCATCTTTGAATGTCTCATCCATATTTAGCAAATCAGTGACTAACTGATTAAATTTGGTGATGTGATCATTCATTGTGGTACTTGGGACGTAAGTGAAGCGAAACAGTCTTTTCTTCAAGTGGAGCTTATTTTGACTGTTTTTCTTCAAAAAATTTTCTTGAAGTGCCACCCACAACTTATTTGCAGAAGTCTCCTTTGAAAAAGCATACCTCTGCTCTCAAGAAAGGCATGATCGAATTGTACCACATGCCAACCGATTGATCGCCTTCCAATCTTTCTCCTGTACATCATCTGGTTTCTCTTCATCAATGGCAATGGCTAGACCCTGCTGAAAAAGGGCATCTAGAACCTCACTTTGCCACATACCAAAATGGCCCGTGCCATCAAAGATCTCCACGGCCAATCTTGCATTTGCAATTGTCGGTCTTGTCCACATGGACGATGTTGAAGCTCCTACACCGACCGTTTTCTCCATAATCTTTCAATATACCTAAGGAAACCTTTTTCTGATGTGGAAGATCAGTTTAAACTGCAACTACAGAGCATACTACGATTAACCTTTGGCTCTGATACCACTTGTTATTCCAATAGGGTCAGAAGCGTGTAAATTATTGTACTAAAAAATCACACAAAGTTCAATTCCCAGGGAAGAGAGGTGGATCATAAGGATCTCTTAAATACCAAGTCTTTCCTTAGTCAGAATATCCCTTCTATAGTAATTTAATAGCACAATTAAATACTACTATTATACCCTCAAATATTGAAAGAAAAATAGGACAAGAAAGAACACAAGAGTTTTAACGAGGTTCGGTAAATTATACCTACGTTCTCGGGCACTAACACCAGATGATAATTTTACTATCTCCAAAATATTACAAACAAATAGAATTCCTTAAGAATTCTCAAATGGGAGAAGAGAGAAAACTAAGAGAGAAAGATTGGTTGGGATGGTTGAAATGAAAAATGAAAAGGCCTATTTATAGTTGAAGTTCAGGGACTAACTTGTAAATGGCCTAAAAATTAGGGACCAAAATTGCAATTATCCCATTCAACTTTTCAACATTCGGTGCAACTTGCTTCACCTTTTTAACAAGTTGCTTCCTACCTTTGTTGACTTTTCAACAGTATATATATGCAGTTTTGGTGGATGTTGTACCTAGACAACTGATGCGTTGTAAATTGATAAAGTAAATTAGGCTGTTTTTACACTTAAGGAACTTGTTCTCGAGTCATTTTGCATATCTAATACGAGTTGTAGTAGAATTCACTTTTTTTGGATGTTTTTATATGTATTTTGAGCAATTGCATTCTATGCACTTTAATTATGAATTTACTTTATGTGAAAATGACATTGTAGGTCAAAACAAATGACTGACATTATAAGGGATTCAAGTGGCTTGAAAATTATACAAGAAAAGTCCTTGTCGCAAGGAAAGCTTTGTTGCGACAAGGATGTTACTGACTCAACCATGGAGTTCTTGTTTCCAATCACTGTCGTACGACCACAAAGAATGTCTTGTCGCGACAAGATGCTTATTGATTTAGCTATGAAGTTTGCATGTTCATTGATTTAGCTGACTTAGTTTTATACTTTGATTTACTACAATTTATAATGGGCAATGAAATTGGAATGGAGATCAAGCTGGGCTTTAATGGATGTTCATCATGGAGGAAGTTCTTCTTGAATGAGCAATCTCTAAACTTAATATTATTTTTATTTACTTCAGTTTCTAAAATCTGGATATAGAGATCATGTTTATGGATATGCTTGATATAATCATGAGCTAAATCCATTAAGTGATTGGTTATTTGGACTATGTTTATGTGATTATTTCATGAAATTAGTGTTGATGCTTTGTGTTAATAAGTTGGACTTGAGAAATCTATCTAAAAATTTAGATAGATGAGACTGAAAAAAGAGATTTTATTGAGTAAAATTAAATTAGTTGAGCCAAATGTTTAAGACCGAGAGGTCCAGCGTTACTCGAGTGAAATCGAGAGGAAATATCATTTAAGGGAAAGATATAGCATTAATATCAATTTATTGTGACGCCATTGACAATCAAAAGAATAACCAGTCACTGCTAAGATCTCGTGAGAAGTTATTAATTAGAGTAACTCATAGTTTTAGTATTTCGTAATAAAATTTAATAATCTAGATTGTTAACACTCATATCTTAGTATGAACCGCTTCAATAACTTGAATTTCTATTAGATTGATAGACTTTTGCATCATATAGGAACCTTTTAGTGTCATTGTCAACATCCATTCTTCTTTGTGTATGATTCTTGAAATATTTACCTGTGTTTCATTGCAAAAAAACAAAAAATACAAAAACAAAAACTGTACTCGTAGTACTGCTTGCAGTAGAGATCCCATGCATGTTTGTTGTTGAAATTTTGTTGTTATTTGCATGCTTTTGTAAAGCACGGTAATGCCTCGTCAATGATGCAATGTTTGCCATCTTATCGAAGATAACTTTCAAGCAATATGCATTATTCGAGGCATGGGTGCCCATCATTTGTTACCATATCATGGAAAGGCAACACCCTAATTAGGTGAAACAACAGTCTTAATTCGCCCTAGATATTTCAAAACACCCACAAAATATCGAATAACTTTGTAGGATAGATCTAAAGGGGCAAGAAAATCAACCGACACAGCATGCATCATAGGTTGAGCTCTAAGACCATTGAACTCAATAGTGCCTACATAGAGAAATTATCCTGTGACACCCTACATTCGACTTGATCGTTGGATCCAAATGCAATACATTGCATTCGCTACTTGAACAACTCAAACTAAAATATACTTTAAATACAATAAAAAATCAATGAAGAATCCTTTATATAGACTTTTTCAAATATTTTAAATTATTATTAAGTCTTTAAAATCAATTTAAAAACACTATGGAGGTGGTTGAGACCGAGTATGGCTCCTCGAGAGTCAAAACTCAAAACAAAAGAGAGATCCTTGTCTGGCATAGATGCATCAGTACAAAGTGGGGACTTGTAACGATACAAGCCCTTGCTACTATTTATTTTTTATTACTATCTTACTTGTTGCGATACAACTTAACCTATGTACCAATATAGTATGCCAAAACCCAAAAATCATCTCAAACTTACCTATTTTGGCCCTAAACATTACCAAACTGAAACCATGAGTTGAAACTCTTCAAAACCAAATTTAGAACATAAATTCATAGACTAACACTTCCAAAGCATAAGATCCACACACCTACAATCAAAACTACCACGTTTAATCACCAATCAATTTTACTTGGCAATCAAGCAACCAGCCAAACATGATTTTATTCATCATTTATCATACTAATTCTCCTTTTAAAGCATTAATTACAACTTAAAACAAGCACACACACTTAATGACTTACTTGACATAGGTTAGACAATCATAACAATATCCACAAGAGCAACATGGCATAATAGACTTAATGACCACGTAGTAGCTTAGGTACATGCCAACACGTCTATTACTCAAAATGAACAATACAAACATTGGATGAGTTGAGCTGAGAGGACCTTGGATGCTGTTGCTAGATCATGAACTCAATGAACCTATTCTATAATTAACCCAAAGTGGAAAACCATACTAGTACAATATAAAACAAAAATGATTACATATGTTCAAGTATTGTATGTAAGGTACAAAGTGATAGAAGCGTTTGGGTAATTTATAGGTATTATACCACACTGTAGGTTCGGTTTCATGAAACACTAATAATAATAGCACAGATAAACATTTGAAGTTAGATTACTGGCAAGACCCCCATTTAACAATGTGCAGCATAGGTGATCTACAACCAATTCGGTCCCATCTTGCTTGACATTGGCTTTGATGACAATGTCTCACCTGCAACTTTGGCAAGCGAGCGATACTGCAGTTTAACACTCTCTGCATTGTCCAACGTCTTCACCACATACCTGTAAATCAAAATTTTGTAATAAGGCCACAAGGTTGGTTTCGGCGTTGGATTTGAGCCGAAGCAGATATTCAGGGCAATGTCACGTTAACTCTACTTTCCAACCAATTGATTAGTATCTCGGAAGAGGATTCAAGATTTTGTAACCAATACTAGAAAGTGCATTTGTGTGTGCCAGAGAGAGATCCCGTGTTTCAAAAGTAAATGATGTAAATGCAGAATCCAATATACATTGATAACATGTCACGTGAAGAGGGAAGGAAGGCTGGTACTTACCATCCATTCAAGCATTGTGTAGTTACAATAGCTTCACGTCCAACAAAGCGTTGTGGTGTCCTCTTGTTACCCTGTATCAATCTATCTCCACTCACCAAATTCGACCATCTAAAACAGGCATTACAAGCAGAGAAAAAGTTGACAAGAAAAAGATTTCAGAAGATATACCTTTATGATAACCCGGTCTGTCACAGCAAATGGAAACTGGATACCCCTACCCCTTGGCGGATCCATGATATTTGATTCGCCATAGCTACTCTTATCCTATATGAACAGACAAGTAAAAGAGAGTGTCAGCAATGATACGACAGGAATGGTATAAGCAATGGCAGGAAATTAAAACGCATAAAGCACCAATAAGGGTTATCGAATTCAGAAAGGGAGTTTTGAAAGCTATTGATACCAAAAGGAGGTATAAAAAAGAGACACCTGTTCAAATCTTTCTCTCCTCCTTTTAGGTGAGCGGTAGAACTGTAACTCTTCTTCCCGACGAAATGCCTGCACCGCAGCTCGGAGAGCTGCTCATGAACATTAACAAAATAGAAAATAACTAAATATCTCCAAAGAACAGAAATAATGTATACATGTAGCATAGAACACGGATAGCTTATGCATATTAAAATGTTTAATAGCCTTCCTGACATAATAATTTCACCATGTATTTGCTCCTCCTTTAAAGCGTATCAAAATTCACCCATATCTTGTAGACGATCACCTAACATTCAGGAAACCTAGGTTTTGTTGCCGAAACTGTTCATATAATATGTAAGAGCAAGGGATAAACATAGACATCCAAGAAAAATATGTGCCCAGTGCCTCAACTGACAACCAGGGAAATAATGTGCCAGACACAAAGATGGAGTGCTTAACATCAATAAGATACTAATCTATGCATATTATCCTTGCTGGAAAATTGTGCAAATTACAATAGTTCACAAACTACGACTGAAATTCCACAAAGGAGAAGAGATTTTCCTTTGAAGCCAAAGAATATTACTTACAAAAGTTAGGAGCCACCAACTCCTCTGAAACTGAATGTGAACAAGTGTAGCAAGCTTTCTGATAAAGCATTCATAATATCAAAATTATTATGCAGTTATAATCATTGTTAACAAATGACTCAGACAGACCACAAAGTTTCAACCCAACAGCTAGTTAAGTAATCAAGGAAAACAAGATAAATGTTAATACATTTAAAGGAGAAAAAAAATACATATCATTCAACAGTGATTCAATGAAAATAATATGCAAAGCCACCTCATAAATCATGTCTATCATCAGCTTGCATAAACACTTGAATCAATGCACAGTAAGTCGCTCTAGATGGCTTGCAACATGTTCTGCCGCATAAACTTTGCCTATAAGTCAATACAAATAAACACACAAAACAGATAAGGAATAAAACCCTTGAAATTCACATTGAACAAAGGATAATGGTATTATTATCAATGCCCCAGATGGTCTACAATGTCAGTGAATTTCGAGGCATTTACGAGTTATTGATTCTTTTATTATCAATCTTGAACCTATGTCAATCTGTCACATTAAAACATCAGTACTGACATCTGACATCTGACTGAAACTAAGATTAAATCCTCTCTGCAATCTCTACCAAAGCTGAACATGAAATGGTAGCACCAATGCAGCCCTTGCTCCATCTCCAAATCCTTTCAAAAGACCTTTACTGAGGGCCTGAGGCTCCTTCAACTTACCATTTCAGTTCCCTTTCTTACCTAATTGCTCTTACAGCTACTCTTCTAACTTCACTATCCCTCAGCAGCAAGACTATAAGTGACCTCACTGTTTACAGCTAAAGTTTAATACCCACAACCACTTTTCACCTCCTCTTAACTTTGAACCACTCCACAAACTCCCTCCACACCAAAAAAAACCATAAAAACTTGAATGTTTCCCCTGTAAATTTCACCTACTTACATTGCCATATCCATGTAGATAAAGAATGTAGTGCTCCAAAATTCTCTCATATGGAAAGTCATTCCAGAAAATTATGAGAAAGGTGCTTGATTGACCTCAAAATAGGGCCCTGGTTAGTTCAATAATGTGCCTTTTAAGGGACTGGCACAGTACAAGAAAGTACAGAATTGAGTTAGACAAGATATGATCACTTAATATTTAAAGGTGGTGGGACTTCTTTTCCAAATGGAGTAAAGGGTTAAATTGAGGAGATTTAGATAGTTTTACCTTTGAAATTTACGGTATCAGGACAAACCTTGATGCTGGATGGGGTAATAGAACTTTTCTTTCTTTAACATTTTAGTTTTTGATTGGAACTGGTTTAGCCTTCATCTTAAAATACACTAATAGTAGTATTTAAACAGGAAAATTAAGGAATAAAAAATACATTATTCTGACAGATATTCTAAAAGATAAGGCTGTAATAACTGAAGAAAGACATAAGTGTTTTCTCAATCATTTACAGTTTTTTCTTTGAAGATCTCATTAGACTTCCATTCTATTGTGTCAAATCCAATTCTATCTTGTATTGTTAATGGTAGGAAGTGTCTTTTCTTGTGATGTAGGAATTATCTTAAATATTGCAAATTGTAATCATTCCATATTCTTTAGTGTCTGTTTCCCAAATGAAAGGCCTATTAGTAAGGTGGAAACTAATTTGGACATCTATGATATTTGAAAGAAGAGAATGCAAGCAATTTAGGCTACAAATACTTGTTTATATTAATTAATTAGTTTATCTGATAATTGAATGAAATTCTTTGCGCATACCATGTCTCTGGCTACTTACAAAACACGGCTCTTCTTTGTTTGTTGTTAAATGTGTAAATTAATTACTTTATGTAATAACTGAATAAAATTAAGCAAAACATTATCACGACTGGCTCCTATCAAACTAAGGTGACTATAAACATACTTACACGATCATATACTTTTATTATGAATTAATACGTCCTCTGGTACCCGAGTTTAACATTTTTTTCTAATGTGGTACCTACATTTTTCTTGTCCAATGTGGTACTTGTATTTGGCAAAAGTTATAATTTTAGTACCTAAAGGTAACGGTGTTAATTTTTTAGTGTTTAATTCAGGTTTTAAGGTTGATTTGATGACAATTAATAGCTAATATACTTTTTTGAATTTTCATGATTTTGTTAACAGAATAATTTAGTGTTAGTTGTACATTTGTTTAATTTTATGTTTAATTTGTTAAATATAATCTGATGGCTGTGATTTTTTTCGGGTTTTATAGTTGATTTGATGAAAGTTAATTATTAATATTATTAGTTAATTATGAATTTTCAGCAAATCAATCCTAAAACTCGAATTAAACATTAAAAATTGCTGCCGTTACCTTCAGATACCAAAATGTACAACTTTTGTTGAACACAAGTACCTTATAGGACCAAAAGAAAAGCAACAACAATAGGTACTTGGGTACCAAATGATGTATTAAGCCTTTTATTTCTCAAGGTAAATTTACTTCACTTTCACCACTTCTACCTTTTTTCTCTCCATCTCTAAACAGCGATATTGTAGATTGCTGTCTTTACTTTTATTTCTAGTGATGTTAATAAGATTGTACCTAATATAGTAACCATGAGCACTTAATCACTCTGAAATGGCACAAAACAGGGCATTCATATCTGTAACAACCTAGAACCCATATATAAATGGCCTATTTTATACTTTTATCCATAATTTGTACTGATTCAAACCATCCCTTGGCCAATCAAAGATAATTCTTTGAAGCATGGCACAAACTTCATCCGCAACTAAGCATCATACTAATGACAGAGTAGAAGAAATAGGTTTTATCAAGAACTCACCATTCTAAGAACATGCTGTATTCCAGCAGCACCAAAGGAATGTCCACAAGGTAATATCATCGCATCATCCATGAGAGCTCCCCTGAAATTTTAAATGAAAGGAAACAAATGATTGAAACATCAATCTAACCTTTTTTTCTTTTCTGTATGTACATCAACTCCTTGATAAGTAGTGACTAAAAATCAATGGATCAATTAAAAATATATGTGCAGAAAGAGCAAAGACATTTTCCTTTTAACAAAGGAGACAAGCCTAGGGATGGGAAGAGGGTTATAAATACTAGGATTTAAACCTGAAATCAGCTAGTGCCACCTCTAAAGGATGACTGCATGAACCAAATGAGTAAAACTCCTAGTTCAAAGACATTATCTTTTACCGGTAAACATATCTAAATGATCTCAGATAAAAGAAAGCATGTTTTTCCACAGTCCTAATAGTTCACTAGCCTTGTAGCACTGCATACATGACTAGCTACAATAACTTGTACTGCACTACTGCTAATAAATTTTCCTGCATCTCATAATCTCAGCTGAAGCTCACTAGTAGAGGGACTTGTAAAATTCACAACTACATGAACTGTAAATTAACATTACACATTAACACATTAAACCAAACTATAATTAACCAAAAAAGCACGGCTGCTATAAAACCATAGCCAGATTCAACATCAGGGAGCAGAAATCTATCAAAAGCACTTATTTTTCCTTCAACTTCTTAAAATCATCACTTACGTGACAGGGTCGGATAAAATGGCCCGCAAGGACTCACCAGACTCACTAAAAAATGGGACATCTTTCCTCCCACTAAACCCATATCCACCACAATTCTCCACCAAGATATCCTTCTGAGCGTTACCACCACCACTAGCAGCAGACCCTTCTCCCCCTTGTAAAAACTGCGTGTAATAAATATCCCCATCAGGATCGGCAATCGTCACCGCATTCTGATAATTATTACCCTCTCTCACACCTTGCCCAATCCCTCCTTCCTTCACTACCGATTCCCTGCAGCTCCCTCCAACTTTCCAACAGTAATTATAAAAAGAAACAAAAATAAATCAATAAAGTTCCTTCTTTTATATATAAAAAACAATAAAATTTCTCAAAAATAGAAACGATAGAAAAGAAGAGAAAACTAACCGAAGGAAGGCTTTGCTTTTCCGTTTCCCATTTTTTCGGGGTTTCCACTTCCTGCATTATTAACAGTCTCATTTCCACTATTACTTTTATTATTTATGTTTATACTATTATTGTGGTTATTATCATTTTGGTCGCCATCTCCTCCGTCGTGGCCGTCATCATCCTCGTCTTCCTCATCATCCACATCATCTTCGTCAGATTCGTCGTCGCCGCTGTTTGTCGAGCAACCACCGGCGCTTCTCTCCCAATTCCGATGGTGGTGGTTTGGAGGGTTTCGGCTGTCAGCGGAAGCAGCAGCAGCAGCGGCGGCGGCGGAGAAGATGTTAGAGGAGCGAAACTCGGAGGGTTGGGAAGGAGGGAAGGAGAACATCTTGTCGTCGATGAAGCCGGTGAGTTCTCGGGTTTTGGGGCCGGGTCGACTAGCAGATTGGGGTCCGCAATTAAAGGCCCGTATAGGGTCGGCCTGGAAAACGTTGAGCCCGTTCTGGAGGCTGATTTCCTCGGAAGACATGGTAATTAAAGGAAATTTAGCATCTTTTTAGGGGTAAGATTGGGAATTTGAGGTACCAACTTTACTGATTTCCCACAGAGCGGAGCAGTAGGGTTTTAGATTTCTCTTCGGATTCAGGTGGAATAGAAGGCGAAGGAAAGGGAAACTAGCGGAATTCCAATTAGACCTAAACGACGTCACTTTCATCATGATTTTTTATTTTTTCATGGTTCGGTGTTCGGGTTCGGATTCAGTGTAAAAAAATAATTAACCGGTTTGGTTATTAACCGCATTGATATGATTGACGAAAGCTACTCAAAGCTGTCAGCTAAGGCCCGTTCGGCTATGCTTATTTGATGGGCTTTTGTCAAAAAAGTCCTTTTCCTTTTTTGTTAAAAATATTAAAGAACAACTCCCATTTTTGCAAATAATACTTTTTCACATATGAAAAAGCAGCAATTTTACCACTTTTTCTCAATCAAGAGTACTTTTAGCATTATATTACTTTTTTAACTTTTCTTTTTCTTCTTTCCAAATGCACGGCAGACCTCTTTGTTTCCCTATTTTTCTTTTGTTTACTTAATAAATAATTAATATTAATTACTTAAAAATATTTAAAATTAATATTATATATTAAAATATTAACAATAAGTTATAATAAATTATTTTTTTATATTATTACTAAAATATCATAATATTAATTAATTTGAATATTATTTAAATACATATTTGTTACTTTATAATATCATGTCTAAAATAGACATTTTACTTCTCAAAAGCACTTTTTAACAACAATACCAAACACTCAAATTTTAAACTAAACTTTTCAAAAGCACTTTTCCACAACACTTTTAAAAGAATTTTTCAAAAATATTGTCAAACTAGCCTTAAGTAGTATGCTGACATATTGCATCAATAAAAATATTTTAAAAGTATTATTTTTTAAAAAAATTAATAAAATTGTGCATATAGAATAAATATTGACAAATTATTATTTTTATTCAAAAACAAAATTTTTAAATATATATAATATACTAAAATAATTTTTTAACACACTAAAAATGCATTAAAAATATTTTATATTTAAAAAACAAAGCTATGAATATAATAAATAATTTATTGTATTAAATATAATTTTTATATTTTTATATTTTGGATTGGGTTATTTAGTTGGATAAAAAATTTTTAGGTAATGAGTAATGGGTTTAATTGTTATTGAGTTAGTGATTTAATATAAATATAAATATAAATATATATAATTATTATTTAACATATATAATTAATATAATAGTTTTTATAACATAATATATTTGAGCCAGGCTGCGCTGGGCTCGAGTCAAAAAAACTTGTCCAATACTTGACCCATATAGAAAACATGTCTTAAATTTTACCTCAGCTCATTTTTTGGGCATCATAATTTTATCTAAACATTTCCATTTTTTGAGTGGGCCTTCGAATATGGACAAGTGACTCAACTCATGAACAAGTTTAATCTGAACAACCATTTATTTAAATTCTTTCTAAATAGATGCAAAACTTAAAAAAAAAAACTTAGAGTATTATAAAAAATTAATAATTATTAAAAATGTTAATATATATATATAAATTCAAGTATGTAAAAAGTCAAAAAAGAAAATTTACTATTAATTCTAATGTGTATATAGTTTACTTTTAATTCAATTTATGTTTTAACTTTACATGATTTAGCATTTACAAATTAGCGTATCTTAATTGGTCACCTGATTTTTAGAACGTTTTCATTTTGGTCACTCAAAATGAAATCTTTATAATTTTGTTACCTAACTTTTAAGGCACTTTCATTTTAGTTACCCAAACATTAAATCTCTAACATCATTGACTATATACACCACATCCTGTTTACACTTTCATTTAGGTCACTTAACTTCTAGGTTGCTTTCATTTTGGTCAACCAAAACTTATTCTTTTTTTCTAATAATTGATCAAGGAAAATAAAAATTAAGGATTAAAGTGAAAAAGAGGTAGAAACTAAAATAATACATTAAGAAAATTGTTAAACTGTGATTGTTTATCCTAGGCCAAAAATCTTAAATTTCTTTTTTTTTTAATAATGAATTTTTAAATTACAAAACATCAAAATCAATTAAATAAATTATTGAAAATTTTTTATCCCTTGATAATGTCAAACAATGTGTTACTATAATATTAAAATTAATTAATTTAATATCCTTCTAAAATTTAAAATTTTATTTTATGTTTCTAGATTTCTCTTGATGTAATTAACTCAAACAACCCATATTTAATAATTATGTACAAAACTTAAATTTCTTTTGATTACATAATCTCAACTCTTCCATGATACGTTAAAAGCAAAAAAAAAAAAGGCTTAATTTATACATTAGCCCCTGAACTTGACAACTTTTCTCATATTGGCCTTTGGGATTTTTTTGGATTACATTAGTCCCTGAGGTTGGCATTTGTTACACAGATTGGTCGCCACACTAACGCCATTTTTTTTTGAAAAAATCGTAATGCAGACAATCACGGGACTGACACGTGGACAAATAATGAGATGACATATTGATTCATCTTTAACCATTCTTAAATTTTTTTAACAAAAACTTTAAAATTTAAAAAAAAAATTTGAAATTTGTTAAAAAATAAAAACAATATATATAAATTGAAAATGAAAATAAATTTGGTTACATTAAAAATAACAAGAATTTGTAAAAATATAAAATTATATAAAAAATTTTAAAAAATTAAAAATTAAAAAAAATTGATCAGTTGATGTCGATCAACTCCTTGTTAGTGTCGATCAATGCTAGTCAAGCCCGGTCAACTTCAGTCAATGTCTAATCAAATTTTCATTTTTTTTCATTTTTTGTAAATTTCTAAAAAATTGAATTTTTTTTATTTTTATATTTTTAATATTATTTGTTATATATTTTTAGAATTTTAAAAATTATTTTTATTTTGTTAAAGTTGATTATTTAAAGAGTAAGTTTTAATTGTTAAATTTTAACTTATTTTTTATTTTCATATTTTATTGTTTTATATATATTCAATTTTTTTCTTTCTTATAATTTATGACATCTCTTAAAAAAGTTTATAAATTTTTTGATTTTTTTTCAATTTTAAGATTTTTTTTTATATTTTTTAAGAATGATTAAATATGAATTCATGTGTTGTCCCCTTATTTCTTCAAATGTAGCCCTATACTTGTCCAAATTAGCATATTCTTCAAAAACAAACATGTCAGTGTAGGACCAATCTGTATAACAAATGCCAACCTTAAGGATCAATATGATAAAAAAGGTTTAGGGTCCAATGTGAGAAAATTTTTCAAGTTCTAGGGCCAATCTATATATTAAGCCAAGAAAAAAAATTATTGCAATTAATTAAATTAATTGTTTGTTCTTCATTTAGAGTAAAGAAGTGATGAAAGAAATTTCGAGTTTTCTTTGGCATGGAAGATAAAATTAATTAATTTAATATTTGCAATGATTTTTCTTTACTTTTACCTTAGCATGAAATATTCAAGATCATATAATCAAAAGAAATGTGGGTTTCGTAGACAATTATTAAAGATGGGTTACTTGAGTTTATTTTAATTTGGAAATATAAAATAACATTTTAAATTTTGAAAGGAGGTTAAATTAATTTAATTAATTAATTTTAATATTATAATAACAAATATGTTGATACTATCAAGGGATAAAATTTTGTCAACAGTTTATTTAATTAATTTTGATGTTTTGAAATTTTAAATTTTAATATTGAAAAAAGTAGAGCTTTTGACAATGTGGTAAACAAGTAAAATTTCACAATTTTTTAATACATTATTTTAGTTTCTATTGCTTTATTGCTTCAATCCTTAATGTGCTTTTACCTCAATCAATAGTTAAAAAAATCTATTTTTTGGGTGACCAAAATAAAAGTGACCTAAAAGTTAGGTAATTAAAATGAAAGTGTAAACATGATGTAGTATGCACAATTAAGCGTTGTTAGAGATTTAACGCCTAAGTGATGAAAATGAAAGCTTCCTAAAAGTTGGGTGACCAACTAGGTAGTTTACCTACTAATTAATTAGGTGTTTTGAAATTTCTATTAGGTGCAAATGAGTTTGAGACACAAGTTCAAGGATCATTGGAAGCAAAGTAAGGAGTTAAAACTGAGCCAAATGTGAAATAAGAGAAAAAAGACATGTGGGGTGTGGCTTGGAGAGCTAGGGTTGCGACCTATCTAAGGGAAGCAAATTTAGTGCCGCAGTTTGAGAATGCATGGCCCCAACGCTAGTGTTCACTTGTGTAACAATTTTGGCCACCATAACTCTAAAATGCAAGGATATTTTCATCCCTTTTCAAGACTTTTATCTCAAAAAAGTGTTATAGACCTAATCTAGGGATGGGTTTGGATGGGTAATTGGGTGGGGTGCAGTGTGGTGTGGTGCAATGTGATACGTTTAGCTTAATTTTTTATCTCATGCTACAGTAACGCTACAATATCAAATCTCATCTCCATTGTTGTTTTTACACTAACTGCAAGTAAACGCACTGTCCATCCAGACTTACCCTAAATCAATTAAACTTTATAAATAAGACCTTTTAGTAGAGTGTTAGGACTTTTTGTAGAATTTTTAGCTTATTGCAACTTTTACTATTTTATGTTCTTCTTGTTCATGGATCACTAAACCTCTTTTTCTAGTAAAAGGAATTTCGAAGTTTGACTCTTATAGTTTGTTAGATCTAATTACTCTTCACCTTTTCTTTATTCTTTAGTATTTGCATGTCTTTTATTTTAATTAAAAATATTCAAGTTTGCTGAATGTAGAGGTCATATTTGATATCTTAGAATATTTATTTTGTTAGTTAGAATAGTTAAATTTGTAATTATTTAATTAATTCTAATGCTTGTGACAAACAACATAATTAGATATAAATAACATATGACATATATGTTGTGTAGACGTGCGTTCTAATCAAATAAACCTCATTCGTGTATGTTTGTTGGTTATAATTAAGTCTTTCTCATTCTTAATGAAATCGGTAAGCTAAATCCTAGGCACGGGGTTAAAGGGTTGTTTATTGATAAGGGAAATAATTTAAACAAGCTTCTTCTTGGTTAGTGACAAGGTAATGAAAGATTGGTTGCTAGGCACGATATTGACAACTATAATTAATTTATTAAGAACTTCATCTCATTGAATGAACCAAACATCTCATAACATTTCACCACAACTATAATAAAAAAAATATAATTTATTTAAAGAAAAACTACACTTTTTAAATCCACTTCAAAATACATTTTTTTTAAAACTACACTCGATATCTTTGAATTATTAATAAATTTATGTTTTGGTCACTTTAATTTTTAAAAAAGTTACAAAAATGATCATTGAATTGTTCGAAAAATTTTCACTTAAGTCATTGGGTTATTAAGTTTTTCTTTTTTAAAGTCCAGGTAGCGAGCTTCAAGCGACGACTTGATAATTAGTACTCATCGATAAGTAGAAGAATATACCTTTCATCCAAGATCAAAGAAAAAAAAAACATAGTTGAATAAGTTAAAACATGTGTAGTATTATGCCACGTGGGAAAGTCAAAAGTGGAGAGAGAGAGAGAGACAAAAGTAAACGGAGAATTCGAAGAAAAGAAGACGAGGAATAAGTCAGAAGGCTTTTGATTGACTAAGAACAAACCAACAGCATGGAAATTCTTGTAATTGGAGACTTAAATCTTATTAATATCAATGGTGGGATGAGAGCTTTGATTCAACAACTAAAAAAAAAAAATGAATTCAAAGGAAATCCTTTCAATCTTTTCTTTCCTTTTACTCTTTCTTCAATCACACGCTCGACCTGCGGGGGATTCTTCCCCGGTATTTTTTTTTTACTCTTTTATTATTATTAACTTTTTAATTTTCAGAACCAAAAAGAAGAAGTAATTTTTTTCCTGGGTTTTAGTCTTCCAGCCTATCGTCACCGGCGCCGGCTCCTGGGCCTAGTAACCACGGGTGTTGGCTTTCGTCAACGAGTTGTCATAACGAAAGCTTAAGGGCGTGCCTTGATCCTGCGTCAATTGGTATGCTTAACGTAGCATACTTCTCCAAAGACTTTACTGCTTTAATTTTCTTCTGGGTCTTTGGTTTTTATTTTATTGTTTAAAGGGTGTTTGGGATGGAAACAATTCAATATTTGGTACTCGAACTTGATATTTTTTTAATTTAGTGCTTAATTTTTTATCTAATTTGGTACCTAAACTTGACACTTTTTCTTAAATTGGTACTTAAACTTTATTTAGGTCCAATTTAGTACCTGAACTTGACTCTTTTTTCTAATTTGGTACCTAATTTTTTTGTTCGATTTGGTACTAGTCAAATATTTTACAAATTATTCTAATATACTACCAATGTTATTTTTTTATAAGGTAGCAAAAATAATTAATGTATAACTGACATGTGACAAATGATATGATTATATTTATATGTTTAATTACTTTTAGTTTTAATTAATTAATTAATTGTTTTATTCATTTAAAATAATGAATTTATTTTAATTTGAGATTTAAAAAAAATATTTTTTACTTATTTAATAATAATTCATTAAATATAGCTCAATACCTAGTCTTTTAACATGAATTTCCTTCAATATTGACAATATTTTTGTAGCATAAAAAAATTTAACATTGTTAGTGTCTTGTGTAATTTATATAACATTTAATAAATTTAGGTACTAAATTGAACTTAAAAAAAATTTAAGTACCAAATTAAGAAAAATAATGTCAAGTTCAGATATTAAATTGGGTCAAAAAAATTTAAATAACACATTAATAAAAAAGTGTCAAGTTCAAATATCGAATATTATATTAAGTTAAATTGAAATAATAAATTTTACATTAAGTAATTGATAATAAAAAAATGTGAATGTATAGATTATTAGCATTATCATACTGAATAGAAGAAAATTTGAAAGTAGAAATGTTATAAAATTGCATGTAGGTTCAAAGAAAGTACTAGTATTGGTGATGAACGAAGGAGAGAGAAACCTAACCGTAAGTGTGAGTATGTCACATGACAAGACCAAGAAGGTGGAAGTGCTCCCTCACCTAACCCAAAAGGTTTAATTTCACCCTTCTCTATTTGTTTTTTAGCTGTTACCTATTAAATGAATTTTTCGAATTTTGATTTGGGTTAAATTTAAAAATTATTAACACATTAAGGTTTGAAGTTTTTTATTTAATTTAGTGCTAATAATTTTCACGTTTGGGACATGAACTCTTTTTTTAGTCCAAGTTAGTTTTTAAACTTGATGCGGTGGTGCTACTTTTCTTTAATTTTTGATGTCATAGGTTGAAATCACAGCAAAAGTTGGTGGAAATTCAACCATACAAATAGATGCTGGAGAATTGAGTTGTGCAATTCAGATAGGAGCAGCTGCATCAAGTTACGGCATATTCAATTATATCCCTTTCCCCAGGCATATAAGCCCCATCTACTTACTGATTCTAACAGGTCTGATCATCGGCAGTACGTACGCCTTCTACAAGCGAAGCAAAAGGGATGATGGAATCGCATACCAGCAGCTTGAAATGGGGCAACCTGCCTCGTCTTCACCTAACAATGTCGATGTAGAAACAGCTCAAGGTTGGGAACAAGATTGGGAGGGCGAGTGGCGGGAGGTGAAGTCAAAACTAGCATCTGCGAATGGCCTTTCTTCTAGGTCTGCCAAGCGAGATGATGATTAGTTTCAATATGCAACACAATTTGAGGGTACCATTCATACAGATACATGGTTATATTGCACCTACGTATAGGCAGCATTGGCATTGAGGAAGAAAGGGGATGGGATTTGAGACGGCTTAATTTGTCTTTAATACTAAAAAACTTGCAGATACTGGTCTTGGAATTTATGCTCAAAGCAGAGCTTCTGCCATTACACATATTTAGATTTACATTGTTTAAATTTTTTTTTTGGCCGATGAATATCCGAATCAAAATCTGATCATTCAAAGACTCATTAAATGCATGAAAACTTGAAAAAAAAAATGGAAATCTAAAGCTTTATTTCCTTTCATACAATTCAAAAGATACACGATATACTGAATCACGGATTGACCGGTAAAAGGCTAATGTTCAAGTTTCCAATGATCCTGGTCTCAGATTCAAATTTGTACAACCCCTACTCCTATCCTTTGTGGGAAATTTGGGATCAATGGAAATGGGTGTGATGATGGTGGCGATGCCTACAATCATCCAACCCAAAACATTGGAGGAGTGGGTAACAACTTACAAACAAGCATCTCCCAACTCCTCTCAACGCTGAACCACCCACTCTCACACAATACACTTTGATTATTGAGCCCTTTTTTCTGCTCTTTCTTCTTTGAATCCCACCTTCATCCATATCATCATTTCCCCTCATGTTTATCCACTCTGTACTTTTTATACAAAGGAAGCTTTACTTTGGAGACGGGGCAACTGATTGTAGATGCAATACTTGAACCTCAAACTACACGAACTCAGCTTTAGATTCTCTGTCATCTGCATTGACTGATCACTTGATTCCCACCATTAAAACCTGGCCAAAAAACATGCATACCAGAGATGTAAAGAAAGGGTTTCCACAACTTACCTTGTAGCATTAAAATTCATCAAAATATATACAGAGAAATGAATGAGAGAATATTCGTTGATGGGTTTTTTCCTGAATTAAGAAAACCAAGAAAACATTTTGGAAATTTTGATTAGCCGATAGATATGCGTAGGCGACGTGTGCTTTGCGTGTTAGGTAATCTCATTTTACATATATACCTACATATACCATCAATCAGTTTATTTCCACAACACAAAATAATTAAATAATAATTTTTAAACGTGTTTAGTTGAGTAAGTGTAATTACGGTAATTCTCTATGTAATATTCAGTAGTACATATTGTAATCACATAGTTACATAATTTATATTTTTTAGTATGGATCATTTCAATTCCACTTATGATTAAAGTTATGAAATACGTAATATGCTAGTATTATCCAACCTTAATTCCCTATGTTATGTTAAGGTGATGTTAACATGAGAAATATTTTTTAGTACAACAAAATATCTTCTCAACCATATTTCAAAGCCTTGAATGTGTTAAATTAAAGAGTTTACGGGTTCTTTACGATACTTGTGTTTAGCACTTTTCTCTTAAGTGGTAAGAAAATATTTTCTATTTGCATAATTATCATAGGCCTTATAGAATTTAAGTTCATAGTTCATATAATCCAAAATTTTATATTTAAAAACTTATATAAATTTAATTTGAATAAAAAATTATACTAAGCTATATCCCTTTCTACAATATATAAATTAAGTTAAAATAATATAAAATTTATAATATTAAACCTTTATAACTTTTTTTTACAAAAGTTAGGTATAATTACTCTAATTTTTACCGTCTCTTTTAAAATTGAAAAGTATATCTAATTACACATAATTATCCAAATACGACACTTTTATATAATTATAAGTAATTACAGGAAAATATTTTAATTAATATGAAAATTAAGAAGATAGTGAGGTAGGTAAACAAGTGTCTGATGACAAGAAGAAAAGATGACAGGGCTTAGTATGTGAGGAAGTTGTTGCTTCTAGCCTTCTACTGAGGTAGGTTGTTCACAAAGCAAAAATAGCCAATTTGTTTTATTTTAAAGTCTAAAAATGTTGAAATTCCCAACTTTTGTGCAATTTGTCACCCTTTTAATAATTAAAGGTACGTATTTATCTCCATTGTTTATTTTTTATATTTATGTCGGTTTTGATTAGATTAAGTGATAAATTTATCTAATATCGATTTAATTAAATTACGATAAATCTAAGTAAAAAAAGTATATTTATATAAAAGATTATATTAAAATTGAAGCTTTAAAATTGTTCGATAAAAATTATAAATTGTGAAAGAGTGACAAGGGAGTGAGTACTTCTTCATTATTGAAAGTAAAACACTAAACAAACAGAAGACGTAAGAATTGTTTATGTAGTTCGATTTCTCTACGTCTACAGAGCTGAGTTCTTTGAGAAATATCTATTATTTTCAACACTTACAACAAATAATTCTAATCTAACACAGTTCTTGTAATAATTTCTTCACCTTTACACCTTGAAGATTGATACTCTCACCTCTAGATTTCAAAGTCACCGTAATGTATGATCATAGCTACAACAAAGCCTTGTCACAACCATCAGTATCCACAAAACCACTTAAAAAACCACTGTAATCACCACCAGAACCAACCCCACCCCCAAAAGTTCTCCCTTTCCAAGCTCCCTGTTTCACCATCTAATGCTTCGAAACACACCACCGCCACAGCCGCCGCCTCCTCCACCCGTGCTCCTATCTTCCATACTCCCGTTCCTTTCCCATCACTCGCCCCTGACTTCTCTAGCCGCCGATCGACTGGGTTTGTCTTGAAAATGCACTTGAGCTGACCCAAAGTTATTGGTTACACTCGCTACACTTCTGTAGTTGAAGAAGTCTTTCAACTCGCCTTGCATAATGGCCAAACCGGCCTCGAAAACATCCTCTTCTCATTTGAATCTACGCTTTGTAGCTTCATGACTCTACTTTTTTGCTTCAAGAGCTTGGGAATAGAGGTGAGCATGTAGAGACTAAATTGTAAAAATGTGACAATGTTGTGGTTTTAGTGTAAATATTCAAAATTCATTAGATTAAAATATAAATATGGAAAAGTTAAATGACCAAAAAGTGAAAAATACTCCAATGGAGGAAAAGACTAAAGGGTCAAATAAATTGGCAAATGGAGACCAAATAAAAAAAATGGAAAAATAAGGAGGACTAAATTATAATTTTATCAAAAATGAGAAGCACAAAAGTGAATATTGAAAGATTACAAGGGGAAAATGATCATTTTTCAATCAAGATAATTATCATAAATTATCATGATAATAATTGATGAATATTAAGTGTTGAAATATAATTGGTGGAATATTTTATTATTATCATATTATTATTAATAATTATTTTATTATAATATATTTTAATATTTTAATTAATTAAATTAAAGGATATATTTGTATGGAAGCATGAAGAAATTTCTTCATACTCTCCATGCTCTAATGCCACCACCATTAAAAAAAAGGGAGAAGTTATCATTTCTTACAATTTAGTCATTTGTCATAAAATCTCGCTATTTCACTCAAAATTCTTGGAAATTTTTATAGGCAACAAGAGGAAATATGAAGTAGAGATCCTAGAGAGTATGTTCCACAATTTAGAAGCAAGAAATTAGTAGATGAAAGCGAAGAAAATTAGAAGAAAAGAGAAGGATCGATAGTGATGAAGTTGAGAATTCGAAATGGAAGAGAATAAATTCTTGTCAAAATAGATACGTTTTCATATTAACTTGTATCTCTATGAGTTAAGTTAAATATTTTATGAACGAAATGTAAGACATGCTAATTTTAATTGAAATAGTAGAGATAAAAAGTATTTGATGAAGTATGAAATGTAGAAACACCAAGTGTCAAGTGAAAGAGATAAAGAGATAAATAAATATGATATCAACATATAAATATAAATGACTAAATTGTAATAATCAAAGTATAATGATTATGTACGTTTAAATGAAAGTTAATGTAAAGAATCATGAAAAAGTAAATATTATCACTAAAATAGTTTTGGACCGCATTAATAGCTTAACTTTAAAAATTCACCAAAAAATGTAGAAGATGAATTAAATGATGAACCGGTATGAAATTAAATTTTAATGAATATAGTTTTGTACGGAAGAAACGGTTTAAGCATTGAGATTGTATTGAATGAGATATATGCATTTTAGTGAGATAATATAAGATGAATTTCGGGATCCCCTTTTCTGACTTTGAAAAATAATTAAAAAATTGTAAAAAAATAGTTAGAAGATGAAATTTATATGTCTAAAAATCTTAATAAATTTAATTTCAGGATAAATAAACGAAAATGTTATATGAATTTTGTACAGAAAGACGAATAATATTTAGTAAAGAAGGGTCAAAATTGCTTAGCAGCAGAACTTGTATTAATATACTTTGAACTAAATTCTGAACTTTTTATGGTAAAAATTTCATTTAGTCTGGTTTTAAAAACTACAAGTGGATCTTAATTTCAATTTATGTAGGGCAAGATAAAAATAAATTTTTTTATTTAATAAAAAAATAAAAAAATAAAAAAATAATATGGTCGGACCGGGCTCGAGCCAACTATTTTTTCCGGGCGGGGCCCAGGCCTTGAAAACGGGCAAAATTTTTTTATGGGCCTGGCCCGAATCCGAATCGGCCCGGCCCATGCACACCTCTAACCAAAACATAGTTGGTTGACTTGTAGTGTCGTTTGAATCTTTTTATTAAGTTTTAAATTAGGTGAAAAATTTTACCACATGTTTCGATAAAGATTTGATGCATATTTTTTTATCTTTCATATCCGTTTTATAATTCATGTTTGAAATTTGTGACTGCCTTTTTCAATAATGTCGTATCTAAGACTCTAATCAATGTTCTCTCTTTAGGAGTCTAATGTGCCTTATGGCACTTGGTTGTTCTTATATATATTTTTTATTGTCAGGCCAGATAAATTTGATGGAAATCATTAATGCTGTCATTAATTTTCCTTATTCACTAACTTTCGAAATTGATAAAGATTAAATTACTCTATGTTTTAATAGAGGTAAATTTGCTTAATTTTGAAAACTGAAAGGTGTTTATAACATTTGTTCATTTAAGTAGTTGTTTTCACAATTGGATTGGACCATTTGATTAGACTAGAAACTAGTTTGAGTATCAATTCAGAACAAAAGATTAGAATTATCAACGATTCGATTGATTGAACCAATTTTACTAATTTTTTTATGGGTAAACTATAAAAATAGTTACTTTTGTTTGTCTCAGATTATATTTTAGGCACTTATGTTTGAAATGTTACGTTTTAGTTACTTACGTTATTGTTTTGTTACAAAGTGATCATTTAACCGTTAAGCTTGGTTACCTCCTTAATGGTGGTCTTACGTGGCAGTCCAAATGGGTTTTAATTGCAAACTTGGATGTTCTACATGGCAGTCCAAATTAAATTTATTGAATTAAAAACCTATTTTCATCCCAACAACTGACATCCAAGTTGATATTTAAAACCTATTTGGACTGCCACGTAGGACTGCCGTCAGGGAGGTAACAAATTTTAACGATAGTGTGACCACTTTGTAACAAAACGATAATATTAGTGACTAAAATATAATTTGAGGTGAATAAAAGTGACTATTTTTGTAGTTTACCTTTTTTATTTAATTAGATTAAATAACTTATTTAAATCGATGGAATCTGATGGTGGGACAAATTTAAGCCTTTTGGGTAAAGGAAAACAGAAATAGCGGCCCAAAAGAATGACGAAAACAATAGCAGAAAAGGATTAGAGATGGCGGAAGCGCCGTACGTACCGGATAAAATTAAAAATCTTGTATAACAAAAATACTTGTATTTGTTGGACTGGTGGAAGCCAATACTCTCTCTCATTTTCCTTCCTAATTCCCATATTCTTTGCTTCTTTCCAATCGAAGTTTGAACCAAAAAAATGGAAGCACTTCTTGAACCAGTTTTCGTATTTAAGCTGAATCCATCTTTCACTTCAAAAAACCCATATACTGTTCACTTTCCGAACCTTCCAAAGATACCCTCAAAGCCACTTGTGGTTGCCACTTGTTGTGCAGGAACTCCTTCACCATCTCCTTTACTCCCCCAAGATTCCGACCAAAACCCACTTCAGCTTTCCCCTGATAGGACCCGGGATCGCCGGAAAGTGGCCCGCAATGCTTGGGAGAAGCTTGTTAGATGGTCTCGTTCTTGGCGCTCCAAGGCCAAAACTGATGTTCTTGAACGAACTAAAAAGGTTTTTCTTTCTGTTGGCTGTGCTCATGATGTCTTTAGGAATTTTGGGTTTTGTTTTGATAGATTTCATTGCAAGCCTCCCCCCCCTCTCGTGGTCATTTTACATGCATTCGATATTTTAGGCTTAGAAATTTAATTTAATGAAAGAAAATATAAATGATGAGATTGAAAGGAATGCTTTCATGTAAAAGAAGAGAATCTGTATATGATTACAATATGGTAAGGGCTAAGGAGATATCTAGTTCAGCTGTTATTCTTGAATTTGAATGCTATATTCAATTGTGTATAATGGACTAATCTGTTTAGTCTACATTTTTAATTTGGCTTGAAGGTGGTGGTGCTAGGAGGGGGATCTTTTGGGACTGCAATGGCGGCTCATGTTGCTAACAGGAAGGCACAAATGGAAGTTAGTATGCTTGTACGTGATCCTGCGGTTTGCCGGTCTATTAATGAGAACCATTTTAATTAGTGGGTTTTCTTATTCACATTGCTTGAATTTCATTGCAATTTACTATATGGTGTTAAACATAGAATTTTATTGATACTGGAACATTATTTGTCTTCTCTGTTGTCAGTAAGTACTTCCCTGAACACAAGCTACCAGAAAATGTGACTGCAACTTCTGATGCCAAAACTGCTTTGCTTGGGGCAGATTATTGCCTTCATGCTGTACCTGTGCAGGTCTGTCAAGCCATTGTATTATGTTGATGCTTATTTTTTACCATGGGACAAGTGCCTGAATCTTGCCTCCTGTGTTGCAGTTTAGTACGTCCTTTCTCGAAGGAATTGCAGAGCATGTTGATCCTGGCTTACCATTTATATCTCTTAGCAAAGGCTTAGAGCTCAATACATTGAGGATGATGTCTCAAATCATTCCTCAAGCATTAAAGAACCCTCGCCAACCTTTTATTGCACTATCAGGGCCTTCCTTTGCGTTGGAATTAATGAACAAACTACCAACAGGTAACTTGGTTGTTTATGATAAACTATATTCTTGTAATACCTTCAACCAATTCATATATCTTGGGTTACTACTATTCCTTTCTGCTTTGCAGCAATGGTGGTGGCATCAAAAGACAAAAAATTGGCCCATGCTGTTCAGCAGCTATTGTCTTGTAGTCATTTACGGATCAGCACTTCAAGGTAGAGGATCTTCGTTGTATCAAACTAACAAAGATTTTGTATAATACATGAGACACTGTTTATGGTTCTCTTGTTCCCTCAAGTATCTCCATCACTGCTGCTGCGCTGCATATTCGATTACTATTTTTCTGTTCCTGTGATGAGGTTCTAATTTAATAGCTTCCGAATCACATATTCCAATTTTTTCGCACTCTGCTCAATAACTGTGTCGCCAGATCTATATTTTAGGTCTGCATAATGCCATTTTCATATGGTTGATCATATTGGTGGTCGAGAGTTAAGGTAACTATTGATGTGCATATGCTCAGGTTGTAACCTCTGATAACCTCAGGGATGTTACAGGGGTTGAAATTGCAGGTGCCCTTAAGAATGTACTTGCGATTGCTGCTGGGATTGTTGAAGGCATGAATCTTGGTAATAATTCCATGGCAGCTCTTGTAGCACAAGGTTGTTCTGAGATACGATGGCTAGCAACAAAGGTATAATCCATGTTGCCCCTCGAGCCTCCAACATTAGCTATGAAGATTTGACCTGCTTCAATTTTATCGTTTCTCTTTCTCTTTTGGCTAGAATGTTGATAAGCACCATGTTGGTTATTCAGATAAATAACTGTGTTATCTAACAAATCTTTTGCTACATATCCTTAGATAGGTGGAAAGCCAGCAACAATTACTGGTCTATCTGGAACTGGGGACATCATGCTTACATGTTTTGTAAATCTTTCAAGAAATAAAAGAGTTGGAGTTCGTCTTGGATCTGGGGAGAAACTTGAAGATATACTCAGTTCCATGAATCAGGTTCTTGTAAAGTTTTAAACTGGCTGTTGACGCTTAAAATCTGGCTATTAATATGATTAGTACATGCTGTAGGTAGCTGAAGGTGTGTCAACTGCTGGAGCTGTGATTGCACTGGCCCAAAAATATAATGTTAAAATGCCGGTCCTGACAGCAGTTGCTCGGATCATGGACAGCGAGCTAACCCCAAAGAAGGCTGTTCTTGAATTAATGAGCCTCCCTCAGGTCATTCAAACTCCTTAATCTTTGATAAACAAGGAACCATTGTTGACTAGCATATACATGTCTTTTCCATATGGTCTATAATTCCGGTATAAACCTATCATTAATTGTTAAAGTGGTAACTTGTCACTTGTAGGTTGAAGAAGTTTGAAAAACTACTGTTTTGTCCCGGAAGTGGAATTATTTTCCCTGGGATGGAGCTCTACTACCATTAAGAACTTGATTGTTATTTAACTGAGCTGCTGAGCTGCATTTCATCATTCCAAGAAAAAACAGGTGCTGATATCTATATACGGTCGAATTTTTTCTCTCTTTTCTAAAGCCATTGTCCCCCTTTATTATGCATTAGGAATTTGAAGTATCTCCTCCAAAATATTATTAGATCTATTTTGGGGGATTTTGCGGACGCGAATAAACTATTACGATATACAAATATTTAGCCTTGAGCTTATTCTTTTTGCCGTCCAAGGACTTGTATCGTACCTAATATTCTTTGGTAAATAAGATGGGATGGAATTTTATCGTGTTCTGTAGTTTTAGATCAGTTGAGAGGTACTTGGCTTGCATGATGCATCCAAAGGGTTTCTTTTTTTGACTGTACATGATTGTTTTAATCATCTTTTTGGACAAATGTTTGAACCACTGCCGGGTTAACGCCATAAATAACAGTCACACTGCAAATTCAGCTCTCTTCCGCATTGTTCATCTGTAATTTTTGTGTATAGCTGGCGGATGATGCTAGACTATTTTACTTTATTTTCCAGATTGTGACTTGGTGACCCATGTATTGGTTGCTGCTCCATTCTGTTTATGTCAATATTTAATGAACTTGATCTGTCAATTCTGCAGAACCATCTTGCATAAAACATTCTTGTACTCAACCTTTGAAGCACCCGGTACCCATGCATATCGCACTATTGTCTTAGCCTTTATTATCAGGACTTGAGGTGAGTATCGAATATGAGTATGTATCTGGTACGGAATATACTCTTTCTTTTGAAAGGTTTATATATATATATTTGGAGGATCATAGTGAAACTCATATCCCTGGTAACAAGTCATCCTAATATTCTGTGGGCCAACTATAAAGTGCTTAAGAAAGATGGAGCAGAGAGCAAGAGTTCAGAGTCATCTCTGAATTGTTCTAAGTTGAAGAAATGTGAAGAGGATTACAGTAGAGTTCAAGTCACATTACCTGTCTAAATTCCAACATCTGTATGATATTGAAAACGATTTAAGCAAACATCATATAATATAATATGGTGATTACGTTTTAGTTAATTATGTAATTTAAATATAAAATACATATTACCATATATTAAATTATGGTAAACATATGAGTGAAAAATGATTATATATTAAATATATTTATAAAAGAATCAAATGAGGCATTGGTTGTGTAGCTAAATTGAGTCCTTCATTTAAATTTTACTATTATTTTAAAGAGGCCAAACCCTTTGAGGAAGGTTCAATTATGCAAAATGAGGAAGGTTCAATTATGCAAAATTTCAATTGAAGATGGAATTTTAATTGAGATAGTGGCGCAAGTTAATTGAATAAAGATGAAAATATCTTTACATAAATTGTATTATTTTAAAAGTGTTTTTATTATTTTATATATTTTATGCATTCTTCGAGTCTCATTTCTTATTTATGTTAATTTTTGATAAATAAATTGGTTACATGATTTTTTTTTATCCACATCATGAACCGTGTTTATTAAATACACGTTAGTCAAACTTTAAATTGAAAATTTACATTCAAGTCAAAATTTTATTTTAGGGACATGGTTGTGATTTATGATCACAAATTATTACACAACGTAATTGATTAAAATTTAGGCTCTTTTAAATATCTTCAAGGACGAAAACTCAAATTATATAAAAAGGATGAAAACTCAATTAAGGTTATACTTCAGGGGTGAGGTTGCAATTTTTACGCTTCAGTCTTCAAAAAACCTGAAACGACACAGTTTTCTTTTTCTTTTCGTCGCTAAGCAGTCGTCATTGATGAATGGGATGATAAACCCTAGTGGAAAAAAGAGCAAGAAAAACGTATAAGAAAAAGAAAGTATAAAACAGAAGCACCAAAAAAAATCATAAACCCCAGCCTGTAGCTGGTCAGAAAGATGAAGAAAACCCAAAAAACAAACAAAGAGAAAGAATCAAACACCAAAACCCAAACCAAAGAATCGGAGATATTTGCTTCGTGTTCATTCTCCAGTCTTGGCCTCCACTCCACTCTGTCTGAACAACTACAAGGTTGGCTTCTGTTTTTGTTTTGTAGACATGTTACCTGAGATTGTCTTAGTAATTATATGTAACCCTCTTTGATTCTCATGTTCTGAAATTTTGTTTCTTCTTAAACAGAAAGGTTGGGTTTTGAAGCTCCAACTCTTGTCCAAGCTCAAGCTATTCCTGTTATACTCTCTGGTCGTCATGTGTATCCTTTCCTTTTGTATTTTTCTGCTGTTTTCTTAGCATTTTTAATGCAAAGTTTAATCCTGCTGGCAATTTTTTATGCATTCTCTCTCTCTCTCACACACATATTGTTGGGTTGTTTTCTTTATCAACTTTGGTGCATTTTTTTTCTTTGTCATAATTGGGCATGTTTTGGTGCAAGTTTTCTTGTCTCCAAGATTGGGTTGTTATTTTTAGCTATTTTTAATACAAGTTATTTTTTGCTCAATTGTTTTGTTTGCAATCCAGAGAGTTCTTTTCGTAATTGGATTGTTTTTAGTGCCAGGTTTCTAGTTTTGTCTAAGTGGTTTTGAGATCCTTGATTGCAGAATGTACTAGACTTGTTAATGCAGAAACGGGGTCTGGCAAAACAATAGCATATTTGGCTCCAATCATTCATTACTTGCAGGGTTACAATCCCCGAATTGAGCGCTCTCACGGTACTTTTGGTACGTTTTATTTTTTTAATGGGATGTGTATCTGTGCCTATCGTTTTTGTAAGTCCAGAATGTTATTTTTGTTTCCATTGTCATGCAAAATTAATCTTGGAGGGTGTAATGGGAATTGGTCCTATCCTATGTTTAAGAATGAATAGGTTGAATATTTCTGTTCTTTTCGTTTAAGCATGAATAAATTAAAAATTGATATGTTTATGATAGCGTTGGTCCTTGTACCAACGCGTGAGTTATGCTTGCAGGTGTATGAGATTCTGCAGAAGTTATTGCATCGTTTTCATTGGATTGTTCCTGGTTATGTAATGGGTGGTGAAAACAGGAATAAAGAGAAAGCCAGGCTGCGGAAAGGTTGAATTTTTTTTTTGCTGAATGTTTCATATGATTCGTTTCAGGCTTTTCTATTCTTATTGTGATCAATATTGATGTTCCTTCCTCTTTAAATTAGGTTTATGAATGTTTCATATGATTCATTTCAGGCATTTCTATTCTTATTGCAACACCTGGACGGCTGTTGGATCACTTAAAAAACACATCATCTTTTGTGCACACAAATTTGCGGTGGATTATCTTTGATGAAGCGGACAGGTTCAGTGTACCATATATCTAAGGTTCATATGAGTAGATCTTAACTTTCTATTACTTATAAATCTCCACCTGACTGCATATCTTGACAGAATTCTGGAGTTAGGATTTGGAAAAGATATTGAAGAGATATTGGATCTTTTGGGTTCTAGGGCAAACGAATCTGTTGAAATGGGAAAATCCTCTGAATTTAAAAGACAAAATTTGCTATTATCAGCTACATTAAATGAAAAAGTAAACCATCTTAGTAAAATTAGTTTAGAAAATCCTGTAATGATTGGTCTTGATAACATGAAGATGCAACCAGATTCATCAGTTAACCAAACTGGATCTTTGGGATCCGATGTAGATGAGGACCTTGATTACTCTATCAAGTCTGTAAATTCTTCAAGTGGGGATTATAGGCTTCCAGCTCAATTGGTTCAGAGATTTGTTAAGGGTATGCATATTCTGAATACTCTCTCATTCATTTGTTAACCTTTCTGGGCTTGATCCATATGACTTTATTAATACCTTACACAGTGCCCTGTGGTTCACGGCTTGCTGTACTTCTTTCCATTCTAAAACATCTTTTCGAGAGAGAAGCTTCCCAAAAGGTAAGGCAATAGCATAATCTTATTATCTCTTGTTGTTAGCTAGAACATTCTTTAAGATGTCCTTCATTGCTTCAAATTGGAAGTAGATGTCAGTTTCCATGCATAAAATTGTATCAATTTTTATTTATTTATTTATTCCTAGTTGTTGTTATAATTTCTGGAGCCCTGAAAGCTCTTCACCCTTCAATGGCCATGTAAATGATTCCTTGTTTATGCATCTGGTATTGTCTTTTGTGCTTTTTCCGTTTATTAGTATTGATTAAATGTGCAACCTTGCATCATCGGATTCCTTTAATTTGAATTTTCCAGAATAACTGCAATTAGAGAGTGGAACCTTTTGTGAGTTTACCTTGTTCAAGCATAAAGTATCAGTTCATTGCCTCTGTTGTCTCTGCTTGGTTCCTGAAAGTTAGCTTTTTTAACAGCTATTTCCTATGCTATACTTGTTTGATTCCTTGAATGATCATTCTACAGGTTGTGGTATTCTTTTCAACATGTGATGCGGTGGATTTTCACTACATGCTGTTGAGTGAATTCCAGTGGTCACCCTACTCGCAATTTGAAGAAGAACTTAAACAGATGTTTCTGAAATGCAAAACTTTGAGGTTACATGGGAATATGAAGCAGGAAGATAGAAGAACCACCTTCAGTGCCTTCAAAACAGAAAAATCGGCACTTCTTGTCTCTACAGATGTTGCTGCTAGGGGCTTAGATTTTCCAAAAGTTAGATGTATCATACAGTATGATTCCCCAGGGGAGGCCTCTGAATATGTGCATAGGTATTTAGAGGCTATTTTCTTGGAAATGTCCATCTAGTCTGCTAGTTTGCAACATTATTTACTTGGCAAGTTTTTGGTTTATTTTGATTAATTTTGACAGCTATCTTTATTTTTGCCATGTAATTGCCCATCCACAAATCTTTACTTACTGTTTGAATAGCTTCTAAGTCCTCATTTATGACCATTTCTTCAGAATTAGAGTATCATCAGAAATTCTCACTATTGATGCTTCTTGTTGAAAAGATTTCTAACTGCTTATATGTGAATTCTCTTTCCGATTAGTTTAACTATGAGAACAATTTCTCTATATTTTTTAGTTAACAGTCTACTTTGTATTCTAATGGGTGGTTTAACTCTATGTAACTGAGTACTGTACAACTACCTTTTTAAGCATATATAGATCTAGTGGACAGATGTCCTGGTCATATGTTCAAATTCTTGTGGAACTAATATATAAGGTCAATCAGAGCTTGACTGGGCCTTTTAATCTTTGATGCAGAGTAGGTAGGACGGCTCGACTGGGTGAAAGAGGAGAATCCTTGCTATTTCTACAACCAATAGAAGTGGATTACTTGCAGGATCTAGAGAAACATGGTGTGTCATTGACAGAGTATCCACTCCTCAAAATAATAGATTCTTTCCCATTGCACAGTCAAATGCATCGTGTCAAGAAGTTTGTTTCTTTAGAATCACATCCATGGGTTGTATCTCTTCAGAGGGAGCTTGAATCATACATTTCAGCTGAGGTATGATTTATGCATGTGGATCTTATTTACCCCTTATATTTTCTTATTTCTCTGTTCCTTTTTCTCCGCGGTTGCTTCTCTAGAGTTCATCTTCCTTGCTTTGTATTTGTATGATTTTGAAAAATGGTTGTTATATTCATACTTGTCTCCTTTGTGTCCATTTTGGCTTCCTGTGGCATATAAAATCTTTTGATCTTTCTTGCTTTCCATCTTAAACTATGTTAATGTTGTCTTTTGTTTATACACATATATATGTATATTTATAGGAAGAGAAGGAATTGGAGTTATCTTTTACTGATTTGTTACTTTGGCACACTCATATGAACATACTGCAGTTGTTCGCAAACAGTATGCAGTCAAACACTGTAGTTCTCGGAAGAAAGATGCATGTTTTGTTCATTGGGTTTGAATATATGCTTTGAATGAAAATGCTTTGAAGTTGATCCTGGTTCAGAAATAACTTCTGATTCAAACATGTAAAAGCTGGTATTATGATGCTAAGCTTTAAGAGAAAATGACTTGAAAATGTGATGTGGGGATATGCCCACCATTGCTCCACTGAACTATCATGCTAGAGTAGGCTCTCCAAGCAGGTGATTGTAGCATTCTGTTTTATTCATCTGGATAAGTTTAGCTAGTTTGCACAAATAATGAATGATTTGAAATAGTTTTCTGCTTGAATTGGTTTGATTTGGATTGAAGTTCTGTAAATGATTTTAGCTTTTTATGTGCTTCAAAATAATGCTTTTCCCTGGTTATCATTTTTGCAGCCAAAGATTAAGAAACAAGCGAAGGATGCATTTTGCTCTTGGGTCCGTGCATACACAGCACATCGCGGAGACCTGAAACAGATTTTCATGGTGAAGAAGCTTCATTTAGGGCATGTTGCAAAAAGTTTTGCATTAAGAGAGCAGCCATCATTGGTTGGAAAGACATTCCAAAACCAATCGAAAAAGAGGAAGAGGGATATGAAGCAGAAACAGAAAGGTCTATTTAAGAAGAGGAAAGTTGCCAGTAAAACATGAATTTAGAATCAGATGCTAAGGTAGTAAGTTTTAGTAACCAAACAAATGGTCGAATTATACAGTACAAAACTAGTAATCACAGCATGTTTATTTGTGCCTCTCATCTTCACAATTTGTATGGAACCGATGAATGAAATGCTTGTATCATTATTCTTTTTAACTCTCGTGTAATCCCTTTATAAATCATCATTTATATTTCTTATTCAAAGTAATAGAATGATAATTTACAAGGTAGTTTTATCAGGAAATTCCGTCCATTGTTGGTTATGGTGAACGTGCATCAAGGTAGTTTTATCAGGAAATTCCGTCCATTGTTGGTTATGGTGAACGTGCATCAACTTATCTTCACCACAAACTCTTGGTTTTTGTTAGGTTTGTAAGTGAACAAATCACCTGTGAATAGTTTGGTTTTATTAATTAATTAATTTATGTTTGTTTATCAAATTAAATAAATAATAAACAGACTTGAGCTCGCATGAATTATGCTTTAAATGATCTCTTTTCTGCCTATTGCAAACAAACATAAAATATCGTATGTTTGCTTAAAACTCAGAATCCTAACATCTGCAATAATTCCTTCTATCTCAAGTAATAGTTGGCTTTGTGTAAAAAAAATTGAGAAAATGACAGGGACCATAAGGGAAAGGGTTAATCATATTAGATGCAGAAAGGGGGCAACATAAATTCTATTGGGACACAGGAAGAAAATGTCACTATTCTCTTTTATCCTCCTCGACCTCTTCACCGAGCCTGAATAAATCGGCATTTGATGCCCTCCTTTCCTTCCTTTCCAGCTGCTTGTTTGCCGATTCTCCGGCCAATAGAACACTACTGCTAGTGAGTGAGATACCCTCGTCTTCGAGCTCATCCCCTGTTTCCTCACTATATGCATATCTGAACAAACACATAACAAATGAACTCTTATGATGAAGCACGGTTAGAAAGGAACATAAACAACAAATGCTACAACAAATTGTTCTGAACTACATAAATACTCATATTCAGTAATGTGCTGATTTTCTCGTATGATTATATGTACCGAGTGTATTTAAAAAGCCAATCTAACAAGCAGCATAGTCAAGCCACAAGTGAAAGTGTAATGAAACCTAACCTTGTAGAGTACTATGATGGTGATACTCTAGATGCAAAGAGTGTCCAAAGGATTTCTAAAAGATCACTCTAACGTTTCTAAGTAAGGCTGACTAGCTCGATTTAGTCCCAGATTCCATGTAATTGGCCTAATAAAGCACACCTGGATAGATGCTCGTGAACGAAAACAAATTGCTCACGCTTAATAAAGCAATTAAACAAACCTGAGGTTGGCTCAAGCTTCACAACTCTAAAGTGAATACCTCATTTTTTTTTTCCAGACTTGTAATATCTCACTGAAAGCTAATTCTTTTAACAGATCTTATTACCAAACGAAGTCCATATAAATCTCTAATTTCCAGCAAAAACATCGTCTAACTGAAGTTAAGCAAATAGCAGTCTACCTAACAAAGAAATTGCAAGTTTCGATTTCCAGGGATTACCGTGTCGGATTATTTGACGGAGCCCAAAGACTGCATATCACCACCAAAAGTACAAATGCAAGAAGATTCCAGAAAGCCGGGATTATCCAAGCTCTTTGCCACAACTCACTTAATGGGTCAGCTGCATTAAAGTACAACTGAACAAGAAAGCTTGATTAGATGAACTCCTACAACTCATATTTAGAAAATAACCTACAACCCATATTTAGAAAATAATCTCATATTTATTTAAATGTTCGGAGCATGTACAATGATACAGATGACGGGTAAAAGGAGCTGGAAATGGAGAATTTCAGATCCATATAATCTAAGAGTAACTAGCTTTCTTAAAAACATGGACTTGAGAGTTGAGATGGAGGTAGGGAGAGAGGGAGGATAAAAGACAACACAATGAAGCAAACTTGTATATGATGAAAGAGAAGTGATCAAACCACCTCGTAACCAACCCAAGCAATGGAGAGCAGAACTGATATTGCTAGTGAATTGGTAAACTTCCGGTAGAGCGCAAACTTGGCCATGCTCCTCCTAATCTGTGCCACAAGAGGAGTAAACCCTTTAAATTTTAAATCAATCAAATGGAAAGAAAATGTACTTCGTTTAGAAATGAAAGATAATAAATCTTCTCTGTCTACTAAAGCGAAGTTGGGAGCTATATTCACTATTGCTCAAAACAAGCAAAATAGAAATCTGCAAGCATCAACATGCAGAAAGGATTCACTTATTGAGCTTTCACCAAACAAGGCTACAAGATATTATGAGCAAGACTATGATTTGTCTAATTATGGGAAGCGACATCAAATGGAATGGAAAACTGATTCTTGTGGAGCGTGATTTTTGTTACATGAATATCATTGCACAACCAAGATTTACATGTAATGCAAGAGGAAGATATAACATCTGCTAAGATCGAGTGTATTAAAAAAAGAAAAACGATACATATTAAGGGACAATTCAAGCTATTCTTTATGGTTGTAATATGAAAAGATAAGCTTGGCACTACCTGAAGCTTCTCTAGAGTTTGGGACAATGCCGAAAAGATCCAGATTATGAAGCAAGCATCCAACAGAGAAACAGGTAGAACCAGAAACAGCCTAGCTTTTCCAGTTAAGTCATCAATATTCCCCAGATTTTCAACCAGCCCGAGTGCTTCTGAAAAGACAAAGTATGTCAGGCCAAGAAGGAGAAATTTGAGGATTACACCTCCAAGGGTTGGCCGCACAACACCATAGCCCATCGATACCACTAAAAGGAGTAGACGAGAGACTGTCTTTTTAACAGCAGTGAAGGTAACTGCCCAAAGTGTGATTCCCATTGGTCTGTTTCCGGTTGCATTAAAATTTGCATATTCGAAGTACCATAGAGCCATTTCACACATTCCCAGACCTATCACTGCTGTAATGTGGTACTGCAGTTGTATTATATCTTTCCAGTATTGGACAGACCACAGAAACCAGACAAGACCTAGACCAAGATATGCCAGAGACATTAACCCAAAATATGTCATTAGTGGTGCCATCTTTCCTGGAAGATAACCGTCAGGATTTCTCCAGACAGTTCTTCCACTGATCGTAGTGCCCATGAGTTCTGGATCGCAAAACATGAAATACAAATAGTACATTCCAGTATGATTGATCTCAACTGTTTGTAGCAACATAGTAGTCTCTTCCGTTTTTCCTTCAAAGAAGGTTTGTATTCGTTGCGGATTATAAGGGTAATTTGGATCTTGGTGGATGATAACCTCCCCTACATTGCAGGATCCTTCCTTAGAAAGATCCGGAGTGCAACATATTGCGGCAGAATGCAAATAAGAACCTCCAATTTTCTCCCTGTCTTTTACCTCAACTATTATAGCCTCAACCAATCCAGTTTTTTGCTGCATCTCATTCTTTTTTTCGGCAGACTCTTTCGGTCTTCGAAAGGTGATTGACTCAAACCTGAAAGCAATAATGGCATCAGAGGTACAAGAGAAGTTCCAGAATTATTCAATTTGAATGGAAGAAATAAAACATCTGTGCCATGACTAGAATGAAATGATGTAATGCCTAAAATATCCGAATTCACCAACATAGTGCCCTAAATATATGATAGATGGTCTCATCATCACGAAATAAGTAATTACTGCAGAAATCTCCTTAACAACAGAAGATTTGCTTGCCAAATGAATTAGCACCTAGCTAAAAGTCTGTAGGATCAAGTATAACAATGTCCTACATTCATAGGAGACGAAAATTTATCCGGATTGTTCAATAATGCCTTCATTAATCTAAATTGCAACATTGATGTATATGACATGCCAAACCGAATAAATTGACTAAATAACAGATTTTCCAGCTGCATGATATTAGTGTCAATAAATCATGGGATGGTTTTCACAATGTAACATTCTTACATTCATTCATTCAATAAAACATGACAGAACATAAGTAAATTTGTTTGCTCCTGACACAATCTCAACAGAAAACAAAATGAAGCCAACATTGGTCCCCTAAAATGATCCACAATCTTCAAATACAACATGGACAAAATCATGAGATCAACAAATGATAAAATGCTCATTACAAAAACATGCAACTTGTTTAATTTTTCTAATGCGAACAGTGCAGATAAGCTACCACTTTGTTAGCTTACAATTATCCAGCATATAATTGATGGTAATTTATATCCATTATAAAAGAACCTAATAATGAAATGAGCAATGAAAACAACCCCCCAAAAGGAAAATCCCCAAAAAATTGATAACAATATTAACACTGTTCAAATTAGATTAAAAAGGGAATTAAGCTGATAATCATAATTGAAACAAAAAATTATCCTATAATACAACATTAAAAGGAAAAGCTGAAACTAGGAAAAGAGAAATAGATCAAGAAAAGGGGAAAAAAAACACAATGATGACCTGATAAAAGACTTGCCATTGAGATGATTTTCCTCAGGAGAAGGCTTTTTGTCAGGATCAACGTGAAGCTTTGAAGCATAAAGGCCTTCGCTTCCACCATGGAAGAAGAAAGAATTAGAACGGCGAAAAAAGCTTTGGTTTTGATATTCATGGATGGAAGCACCCACTTGGTTTATGGCAAAGCAGCTGAAATATATTAATACTACAAATGTGAGTTTCTGAAAATACCCATTTCCAATCAGATCATAAGATAAACAAATGAATTCCCTGTTGTTGCCCATCATCTCTCCCTCTCTCTCTTTCTCTCACCCTCTTTTTCTCTGTTTTCACTTCGGTTCTGTCCTTTTTCGCCTTTTGGTTTGTCTGTGTTCTGTTTTCAATTTTAATTTTTATAATTGTAGAAATATAATCTTATCTTATTTTTATAATGTTTGACGAAATATGTTTAGATTGAGTGATTGACTCCATTTTTTTATTTGTAGCACATGTTATTTCACGTTCGGCTTTCAAATTTTTTTTGGAAGAGCTGAGAAATTGACATGTAAATGAGAAGAATTTGAACAAAAGTATAAATTTGAAAAATAAGTTTAAGTAAAAAATAAAAATTGTTTAAAAAAGGATCAAGGCGCTGAATAAAATGTTTTTGACTCGGGCTTAGCCCGACTTAAATTTATAAAAAGAAAAAAAAATATTGTTTTATTATTATTTTCTCACGTGTTGCTGCTATTCCACTATTATGTTGTTACTATTTTATTATTATTGTTTGGATATTGTATAATTTTTATTTTATTGTTAATTTTGCTATTATTTTAGAGGCATTTGTTTGTTAAGATATACTCATGTTAGTGTTATTTAAATATAAATATATTTTTTTTATTTTCAATTTATTGGGAAAGATTTAAATGTTTTTTTAATGTTTTTGATGTATTATATTTTCAAAAAAAGTTTTATACAAAAAAAACAATACGGACGGGCTGGGCTTGACCAAACTTGGGTTTTAGTATTTTTATCTAGGTCAAGCTTAGGCAAACTTTTAGGCCTATTTTTTGGGTTGGGCCCGGGTCAATCAAACAAGCCTAAAATTTTGTTAAGGCTCGACCCGAACCTGACCCGACCCATGGACAGGTCTAGTGAGGAATATAGAAAGTTGCTTAATTTTTTAAAGATAAATCTCAAAATTATATATAAACTTTGATTTAATGTATAATATGATATATGAATTTTGATTTGGTATTAATTATACAGATAAAAATTTTATTGTAGTTTAAATGTGTATATGAAATTTTAATTTTGATTCAATCATATAAATTTTTAAAAAATAAATACATCGATTTATTTTTATATTGGATAAATATAATTATTTGTGTATGTAATATATAAACATTAAAAATGATGTTATATCAATAATTGCATTAATGATTTGTGAGAATTGAATCAAATCAAAATTTCATGTATAAAATTATACATTAGACCAAAGTTCATATGTAATTTTGAAATTGATCCCTTTAAGGGTTAAATTATCTTTTAGTCCTTGAATTAGTTTTTTTTTCAATTAGACCAAAATAGGAGTTGGACTAAAGTATTCAATGGACATAATAAAGTTTGGATTTGAATATTACTTACTGAAATTATGATATAACTTAAGTGGGAGAATGTTGGTAACTGATGCGACGTATATGGTAATTAAGTTAATTATTTAATTTAGGTGACATTATTTAGATAAATCCTATTCAAGTTAAACTTTAATGCTTAGAGTAAAAGATAGTTACCGTTTAAGTTATTGATTAAGGGTGGGTTTGGATGGACGGTCATGAGGTGTGTTTAACTTACTTTTTGTCTCACACTACAGTATCGTTACAGTATTTAATTTCACCGTCATCGCTGTTTTACACTAAACGCACTACTCCTCCGAACCCACCATAAGATAAAATCTCATTCATGGTAGGAGTTCAAATATAAGTTCGTAGTTTAGTCTATAAATTGTTTGTGAATCATCAAAGCTAATTAACCTTCTTTTCAAGAAAATAGGCTAGAAGACAAATATTATATTGTGGGAGTGATATATGTTCTTTTGGAGTGAATTTATTTCTTGATGAACCGGAGGCAGGCTTAAAAGTAATGTTTTGTGTTCGATGAATTCTATCACCTTTACCATGGGTCCTCCTATCTTGATACTTCCTAGATGATTGCCTCTTGAATGTGCCCCTTGGCTCCAAGCCCTAGTATATTTAGAGAAGCCTTTGACAATCAAAAGACATGCTAGGGAGTAGCACACGGTTGAGATATGGAGATGATTATTCTGTTAAGGTTTGAGAAGATTGATGGATTCCCAATAAAGATCACTCTCGGATATTCCACACGATTTCACTTCGAAGAGATGCAACTGTTTCTGATCTCAACAACCCAAAGCAACATAAATGGGAGGAAAGGTCTTGTTAGGAAATCTTTGTCCTTTATCAGGGTGACTTGATATGCGAGATTCACCTATACAAACCAGGCACACAAGACAAACTAATATGGCATCATGCGAAGAATGTCAGGTATGTGTTAGGGTAATCAAATCTCTCTCAAAATGGGAGACGGACGACCGCCACCGAAAATTTGAAAGACCCTTTGGTCTTTGAATGTACCTTGTAGAGTTTGATTGTCTTGTTGGCAATGCTGCCAGGAAAGACATCTGGATGCGGGACATTGGGAGCAATGTCCTGGGGAAGAAGAGGACGGGATGCGTGCGCTTAGGAACCGCTCCCTGTCAAAGGAAATGCTCGAGCTTAGTGGTCTCTCTCAGCAAATCACGCTCTCAAGTACTACCTCAATGGTGGATTGGTTGGAAAAGACGATAAGGATACTCAAGAAGGATAACTTAGAGAGCTTGGTTATGATGCTTTTAGTTGCTTGGAATACTTGAAATGCCATTGTTATTAATCCCAAGATTGAAATGGCTCGGAACATTGTAATATGAGCTTTAGCATACAAGGAGGAATTCCAAAGGGTGCAAACCAAAGCCTCACCCTATTTGCAACCGGGCATTACACATTGGAAAGGCCTCTGTGCTAATTTATTGAAAGTGAACTTTAACGCCTCTTTCGACGAAGGTGATTAGAAGGGCAGTATTGGAGTGGTTGTTAGAGACCACAACGGCTTTGTTAATGAGGAGCATGGCTTGTAGAACCAACGAGGTCCATGATGGCTCTATGGTTGAAGCTTTAGTAGCAATGGCAGCCCTTGATGGGGTTCAAGTGCATCATCTTGGAAGCCGATGCTTTGCATGTGATTAAGGCTTTGAATGGGACGGACGTGGACCCCTATCATTCATTGGCCATATATATATATACACATTTTGAGTGTAGAGGATTAATGAGAAATCTCACTGCTTCCAGGCCACTCATATCATACTAGAAGGAAAGGGAACCACGTTGCTTATGAACTCGCTAAACAAGGGATACCAAAACTATCAATCAATTTGATGAATGATACAATCGACATCAACATGTTTAATTTATATTAAAGTTAGACATATTTAGGCTTGAAGAAGGAACCCAATTAAAGCCCATTAAAAAGACATTACCAAGCTTTAAACACGAAATTTGGATTGAGCCCCCAATCCCAAATCAACTTCAAAGAAAAATGTTCTCAACCAAAAAGCACACTTGAAAAGAAAAATGACAATCTATTATCATCAACTTAAGATGAAATGAATGTGATTTTTTTTTTGATAATAGTAGATTATGATGTGGAATGTTGGAATTGACAAATTTAGGATTATATATAACACAATTTTCTAAATTTTCTTTATTATATAATTTTTAACCGGTTTAGTTTTTTTAAATATTTTTAGTTCCAATTTTTTATAGAATTATGATAAATTATAAATATTCTTTGATGGTATTGCAATTTATATATTAATAAGCAAATATATGATGTTGAAATAAATTTATAAATCATAATTATAGTTATAATTAATATACTAAATTATAATTTTAAGATATGATATCTATTGTTTCACATCAAGAAAAACATATATTTTTATTTATAATTAATCAAAATAATAGAAATAAAAGGTAAATTGGTCGAAGATTAAATATTACACTCGTAATCTAAGATAATTTATAAGATGACTAATATTAAGATCACATTCTATATTCAGACATTTTAACACTATTTGGGAGTGTGAAATTATAGGGTGGTCAAAAAAATTCAGAAACCAAACAATTAATCTTAGTTCGAAATGTAAAATTAATTAAGAGGAATAATGTTACATTCTACGAACCAAATTTTAAAAATAAAATTAGAAATCTTATTAAATGCAAATGGATATTAAAGTTATGTAATTCCATATCCTTTAAATCTTGAGTTGCATGTGAGTTTATATTCAACTTGACTCTTTCCTTTATTGCAAATTGATTTTAATGGGACGATTAATTAGATATCAAAATCCAAACTTTCTTCCTAGATCCCTATTTAATGGTTATAAGTTTGTCATTTGGTACCGGTAGTTATGCCTACACGAGATGGAAGTATGTTACGCTGATATTATCCTGTTTTAACTTTGTTAATATTTAAGGTAAACTATATTAAAGGTCATCTAAAAATAGTGTCATTCTTATTTTGGTCACTCTAAATCTTTTTTTTGTCAATTTAGTCACAGTCATTAGAAAAACTGACCGAAATGGTCATTCAGCTGTTAAACCCTTAACAATTGTTGATTGGATATGCAAAAAAGGAAAAATTGTTCTTTTAATCTCTTTAAAAATTACAAAAAATTTAAGTTAATCCCTTAAATTCATATAAAAAGACCCAAATAAAACTCAATATTTACATCAAAGTCCCCTCTTATTCTTTACGCTCTTTATCTTCCTTCAAGCCCCAAAAACAACCTCCTTAATCCCTTCTGAAATCCTGCTAGAGTGCACTAAACATTGCAACGATGTTGTTCCAGTATCTTCGGCGTAGCCTACTACTCTTTTTTCCACTCCCTTTCATCGTTTCTAACAACCTCAACTTTAAAATCAAGTATTTCAGCTATGAGGACTCTATTTTTTCCAATCAAATACAGTTGCCAATGTGCCTAAAAAGACTACGTTTAATGCTCAATTTTCTCATGATACCTTTGATAGTAATAAAACCCGGATCTAAAGTTCTAGTAAAGCTCATTTTACAAATTCCCAAATCATTTTCCCTTCTTTCTTCTTCTTCCTCTTTAAATGGTAGTATCTTAAACCCTCGTAGTGGCTTATGACAATAGTTCCAGATTAGGGGATTAGAAATCCTAGTCATTGGAAGGAGAGCACCAAGTAAGCTTAATTACTTGACTAATTTCAATGTTTCTGGTACTTTAATCTCTAGGGTTCTTCAAAGTTTTGATTCTAAACATAGTTTGAGTTGTTTTGGGCCTTCTATATTGGGTGTTAGAAACCTTGAGAATTTTGAGTTTAGTTTGGTTGATAATGGAAACACTAGTTCTTGTTTAAGTGAGGGAGAGAATTTGGATGTTAGTAAAGCAAATGAGAGATTTTGTTCAATGATTGTTCAATGTAAGATTAGGTTTGAATTGGATTACAGAAAGGATTGTGATCAAGTTAATTGTAGTTTTATTACTAATGATTTTAAATTTGGTCCTAGTTTAATGTTCTTTAAGCAAATTAAGTGTGTGGATAAAGGGAAAATGCAAGTTTTGTTGGAAAATGCAGATGGAGTCTTTGTCGTTGAAATACTCGATTTTAAAGTCGAGGTTCTCAAAAATGGTGGTAGGGCTAGAAAAAAGAGTAGTAGACTCTATTGGATATATCGAAATGATATCGTTGTAGGGTGATCGCCTCTCGTCTTCCTCGCAGACCACGAGAGAAATCAACACAAATAACAACAGTCAAATCAAAATAATAATGTGTGGTATCTGCAAGTGTGACAAATCAGTTGTAATATATTTGTACAACGAGGTACAAGAGTACTCCGAGGATCGAATCCAAAGGAGTTGGCGATTAAGTGAATTCTAGCTACAAACAAGCAATTAAAGAGTCTAAACAACTACTTGCTAAATGCTATAGTACGAAAAACCATAATTGAAGTTGATTAAAACTAATTAATTACCTATAATAAAAAAGGACTAAATTGTAAAGAAAGCAAACTATGTAAATATCAAATATGAGTAAACGCGATAAAAAAGAGTGGTTGGTTGACTTCCGAATTAGGGGTCTAAATTTCTTTTACTCCTAAATTGACTCCATTTTACCTTTCGGCCTCAACTTTACCAAATTAGACAAATTAGTCCAGTTTATCTCTCGACCTCACCGACTAATCCAGGACTTATCAAATTGGTGCCCAATAAGATCTCCTATCGGTCTAACTTATCTCAATTTTCCCTTAGGGGCACCAATCCTAAGTTTTTAAGGCTATTCGATTTAGTCCAATTTTGCAATTTAGTCCCTGAACCCAAAAATCAATTACCCATCATTTCTATCAACCAACCCCTAAATATTTAGCTACTCATTATCATTTCTAAACTAACAAACAACAAAGAAACAACCATGAAAGCCATTGAAACAAACTCAATAAAAAGTAATGGAAGGTTGGATTTTTAATTAAAAAGAATTGAAAAACAAGCAACTAACAACAAATTAAATGAGCAAGAACAATAAATATGTGATTTTTAACGGATAAAAATAAAATAAACTAAAGTAACGTTAAACTAAAGATTAAAATGTAATTACAAGCAAGTTCAATGTACTAAACATGTAAATAACCCTAGGCTATAGTAGTAACTAACTTAACTAACTACAAAAATGCTAAGAACACAAAGAAATTGTAGAAAAATAAGTTCTACAATTATGGAGAGACTAAACATAAAGAATATGAATAGAAAAACTAAGAGAAACTATCCTAAACTTGTGTCTAAGTGGCTCTCTCTCTCTAGCCAATATTTTGGCCTTTTTTAGTAGATATCAGACTTAATTTTGTTGACCAATTTTTCCCTGAGCGTGTGTCTTTGATTGGGGGACATGTTGGAAAAAGACTACCATTCTAGTATTTTTTTTTATCTTCCTTCGACAGTGATGACCTAGGGCTTGGTATTGCGATATCCTCGGCAGTCCTGAAATGGAGAGTCCTTGGGAACTGGGTATTGTGATACCCATAGTTGGTATCACGATACCATTAGAAAAGGCTTTGATCCTCTTCAATTCAACATTTTCGGGGATATCACGACTTCAAGGCTTTGATATCGCGATACCCCTCCTTCTAGGTGATGTTTTCGCTCATGTTTGGGCCTCCGATAACTCCTTACAACACTTAACCAACCATTAGGTCCTTGATGGCATAATTGACCATTTCGGGTCTCAAAAGTGATAAGAAGCACACTAATTCAATTATTAAAGCTAATAACAGAAATTAAGTAAAAAACATAACTTTGTTTTTGGATTGTGTTTTTTTTTTCTCTATGTTTTGCTGTAAGTTTTCTGCTTTGGCTACTGCTCTGTTTCTCTTTTGACAGTGCAGTTTGAATATAGCAAAAAAAAAAAGTAAATACATAACAAAAACACTTAAATTGCTCGAAAAGAAACTCGTTAAGTGTAATGAGAAGCCTAATTTGACATATCAAATTACAGTAGGCCACGGGGTTTGGTATACTCTAGGGATTTCATAAGGGATTAAGAAAGGTTGTTTTCGAGGCTTGAAGGAGGGTAAAGAACGAAAAGAAGAAGAAAGGCTTGGATGCAAATATTGGGTTTTAATATGGGTTTTTGATAGGGATTTAAGGGGTTAACTTAAACATTTTGTAATATTTAAAGGGACTAAAAGAATAATTTTTCCTTTTTGCAAGTCCAATCAACAATCCGTTAAGGGTTTAATGTTTGTGTGACCATTTTGATCAAATTTTCTAAGGACAATAACTAAATTGATAAAAAAAATTAAAGTGACTAAAATAGGAACAACATTAATTTAGGGTGACCACTGGTGTAGTTTACCCATATTTTAACGTATGATTGATTAAAAGAAAAGTATTTAGTATAGTGATATTGGATTCTACAACCATAGCCTAAAAGTTGACTAGATTATGACACATCTTTGATACAAGTGGAAACTTTTTTTATAAAAGAATTTATATTAAAATCAATTAAGGCTAATTAAGTTAAAAGTTTAAATTAATGTGTAGTTAAAATCTTATTATAATATTATTTTATTAAGAAAGTAAGAAAAGATAAAAAACACTATTGTATTAATATTTTCTGTTTTGTATATAAAAAGGTATTTTAATAAATTTTCAATTAAATTAGTGTCCAGTTAATTTGTGAAAGTAATTCAACCAGAGTCTTAATATAAAACAGAGACACGTGGTAGCATTTAAATACTTCTTGTAGAGACAATATCAAATATTAACCCTTAATTAAAACATTAATATAATATAAAAATTACGATTTAATTTCTCTAATTAAGATATCATATTGTAGGTATAAGGATAACTATTTCCTCCTAATTGTGTTGTTTTATTCAAGTCGGATTTGTCAACATTACAAATTTATTTAAGTTATATTATAACATCCCCATTTCCACAATGGGACAGAGAGCTTATTTTGCTAATTAGTGTTGAATTGTGATTAATTATAGATAATCTTAACTTGAGTTTTCATTAATGTTATGGAATAGAATGTATTAGATAATCAATTTTTAGTTCAATTGACTTGACCAATTTCTTTAGTTTAAATTCAATAAATTATTAAAAAAATTATAGAAATTAAAAATATAAAATCTAGTTCAAGTGTTGGTTTAATCGAATTTTAAATCCCATTCAATCGATCTGTACCAATTTAGGAGTCAAATAATTTTTTTCTTATTTCCAAACTGATGCTCAATTCAACCAATCAATTCTAACAAACTTGGTTTTGATTAATTGGACATCAATGATAGTTGTAATCAGATAAGTAATACATTCAATGGACAAGTCGGGTCAATATAGATGGGGTGAATTTAATTTTTAAAGTTTTGGATTAACTATTGTTTCAAGTCATTTCTACTTTGGTCATTTTAGGTTTAGATGGCTTTGTGTTTGGGTTATTTTGTATTTGAGTTATTTTAGGTTATATCATTTGAGTTTGATGGTGGGTTTTTATTTATTTATTCATATCATTATTGGTTTGGGTCATCTTAAGTCCTAATCACTCTCTATTTGAAAGTTATTTTGAATTTAAATTTGTTATAATAAACGTTGATAATGATGGTAGAACGATCTCAAAGCAATAAGAAAAAAAAAGTAAAAAAGAACACACCGATTTTACGTGGAAATCCTTTCGAGAAAAACCACCGACGGAGGAGGATAAATTCACTAATGTTGAAAAACGAATGATACAAGAGAGTTTCAACTAGATTTATTTAAGGGTAGAAAACTTTATTCTAATCAAAGTCAAATAGAAGAAGAATAATTCTATACGGATTCAACTTGTGCTGTATGATTCGTACTACCTGGTTTCAACCCCAGTCCAGTTTTGTGCTTAATAGGGATCTGTGGCAAGCTACGACCCTCGACTTTTTGCCCCCACTGATCCTTTTGTTTTGTAACTATATTTATTTATTCAATAAATGATGAGATTCACGTCAAACAATCTTTAACAAAATTCAATTTATAATTATGATTTTTATAATAAAAATAGATTAAGTGATATTTGAGTTTAGATTAAGAAGATGAAATTGGAATCAAATAGCATGGAAATGAGCTTAAACAACGATACCCACAAGGGTACAAAAATAGGCTTTTAGATGACAATAACAGTGGTGTGTTATGTCATATCAGTGAAGAATATGTTCTGTCTTTTAACCTTTTTCTTTTTTTTCCTCACAACGAAGAATCAAAGAATGGTAATGATGCAACAAACAGAATATTAATCAATCAATTGCTTTGTATATTATTATATAAATATTGTTTTGAAGTAAAGATTTTAAAGCCTATCTATAACAAGCCAATCTTTGTTTACAATTCCCTGCTGATAGAATCATCTTGTCAACGTACACCAGTACTTGTTATTGAGTTATAATTCGTACACGACATTAGGGATCTTTTTTCCCCTTTATCAAAGTGTTTAATTGAAATTAAAAATCTATCATTCATATATATTTAACTAAATCAACTATCATCTAGTTATGATCATGGATTGAGTCATCTGTTTAGACTCGAAAGTCTGTTTAAAAAGTGAGAGAATTTAGGTAAAAATATAAGCCCTAAAAATGAATTTGAAAAAAAAAATGGACCAAGCCTTAGGTAAGATTTTTTGACTCGAGCCCTACTCAGCCTAAATTTTTTTTCCCTACTGCTATTTACCGCTATTTTGCTATTATTTTGCTATTATATTACTAATATTTTGTTGTTATTATTTGAATATTGTACGATTTTTTTATTATTAATATGTATTATATTTTTTAAAATTTTTTTATATAAAAAATAATATAATAAAATTTTCATATAGGCGAGTCGGACTGGAAGCTTGGACAAAATTTTAAGCCTATTTCTTAGATCGAGTCAGAATCGAACTTAAAAAATAAACTTAAAATTTTACATAGATTTGAATCCGGTTCGACTCGACCCATAGTCAAATCTATTATCATCAAATTCAGACATGAAGTAATTCAAATTAATTTAAAGTTTAATTGTTATAATTTATCAAAGTGATTTATTTTTCAATTGAATTACATGATCTAGAATGTGGAATTATTTGGGTAAGAAACCCACTAATCAAGCACAAAGGACAGGTGTGTGGTGGTAGCTATATATATATATATAATATATCTGATTTCCCACTTCAAATTGCCAGCCTGTTTTCCCCTTTGAATTTTGGTCTATCGCATACTTTGCTGCATTCATTCTTAAAGCTTTTTTCTTTTCTCAGAATCTTTTCTGATTGGCACTATATTAAAAAAAAAAACAAAGCTTTATTTTAATACTACTTTTTCCTTTCATAAAGAATGTTGTATATTACGAAAGGATTCTAATTTAATCTCTCTCTTACATGTCATCTCATAAAAATATTTTATAAATTTAGATAAATTAAACTCTAATTTTTTTTAATATTGGATTTACGTGATTCGACTTTAAAATATACATTCACGGAAAAAGATAAAAAGAAATTTCACTATAACAAGAAGCTGCAGCTTGCACACAAAAAATATCCTAGAGATATTATGTAATTGCTTTCAAATTGGTTACTCATTAGCTAATTCACTCTCAAAATTGGTGTGTGTCGTCGCTTAGAACTAAGGCCTATTTATATTATTTTGCATGACCTTCAAATTACTAGTCATTTAGTATGGGTTATCAATTACTTTTGCAGCCTTCAATGCCAATTGCCAACAAATCTTGACATGTTTTAGATTTGTTGCTTGCTAAATTCTGACATTTTGGTGCACTAGATGGGTGCAATCAATTGTTGACTTTGTCCTGGAAATTTAAACCATTCTTAACAAATCTCTACCTTGGCTTGAAGTTCTACCAAGTTGAACATTATAGCAAATTTCTTGAAACTATATAGATTGCCTCTTCCAAATGCTTTTTCAGGCATTCACCAATCCTCAATACTAACCATGTTCAAGCAATGCTTAAATTTGTTTGTAGAGATCACCTTTGTGTAACATGTTCTTGAACAAAAAGATATTTCACGCCAATGTGTTTGGTTCGTTCATGAAACATCTGATTTTTGGTCAAATGGGTGACACATTGACTTGCAAAATACAAAAGTAGAATCCTATTATAAAACGAGACTGCTTACAAGACCTTTCACCTGCAATGCTTCTTTCACTGCTTTTGTTATTGTCATATATATATATTCCGCCTCAGTTGTAGACAAGGCAATGTTAGTCTGTAATATAACTTTCCAACTAATGGCTCCTCCAAAAAAGTGAATGCATAGCCTGTTACAGATTTTCTTTTGCCCAAATCTCCAGCATAATCAGAGTCCACAAAACCAATGATAGTTCTAGAATAGTCATTTTGATTATACACCAAGCATAAGTCTACAATACTTCCCAAGTATCCATTTCACAACCTGCCAGTGTTTTTAAAACAGTCACTTTGGATTATTTTCTTGGGCTGTGATTTAGGATGAGTTTTTCTTGAATGTCCTCCTCTTGACTTGGATCTCCCTCAAGCAACTAAACCTTCACCTTGATTGTTTCAGTTTACCGGTCAGTTTCTTTCTTAACTCACTAGAACCTAATGCATTTTTTTACCTTCTCGAGATAAATATCATCGTGATCGTACAACATAATATTAACGAAGTTCTCATATGAGCGAGGTAAAGAATGCAAAAACAATCAATGCTTGATACTCATTATCAATTTTAATATGGATATTATTGAGATCCATGATAATAGAATTGAAAGTGTCAAGGTGCTATGAAATAGGTGTACCTTCCTCCACCTTTAGGGTGTAAAGTTGTTGCTTGAGGTAGAGCCAATTTGTCAATGACTTCATCATGTACTTGCTCTCTAACCAGAGCCACAAACCGAATACAATGGTCACTTCGGCTACCTTTCGTAATACTTCATCACCTGAACATAGTAGAATAACACTATGTGATTTCTTCAGTATATCTTCTTTTTGCACTTTCATGAGTGTGTTTGGTAATTTGTCTCTACCAAACAACGCCTTAAGCAATCCTTGTTGAACCAGCATCACTCGTATTTTGATGTGCCATAATAATTGAAACTATTTTTACTAGTGAATTTCTCGACTTTGTATTTAGTTTATAATACACTTGCAGTCATATCAACATTTTAAGTGACAATGTAAGCAACAAAAAAAATCGATGCACAACCACTTTGCAAATACCACAAAAGTAATCGAAACAAAGCTCTAATATCAATTTGTTGAGGATGGATTGAACTAAGTATATCGATATGACCATAAATAAATTTATAGAGAATAAATAAGACACTCAACAAGAAATAATGTGTAAAAAAGAATACATAAAATGATATAAAAATTTACGTGATTTGACTTTAAAATCTACCTCCATGAACAGAGATGAAAAGAAATTTCGCTATAACAAGAATGTAAAGATTACAAGTATTCTAAAACTCAAAACACAACTCGAAAAACTTACAACTCACACTCGAAAATACCCAAAAACTATTACACAATTGCTCTCAAATTAAAAAATCACTAGCTAATTCACTCTCAAAATTGGTGTCTCGTGACTTAAAACTAAAGCTTATTTATACTAGTTTACATGGCTTTCAAGTCAATACCCATTTAATATTGCATGTATGGAAATTGTAACACCAACTATTTTTGCAACCTTCTATTCCCACAATTGCCAACAAATCTCGACATGTTTTAGATTTGTCGCTTGTAAAATTTGGACAATTTCAGTGCAGTAAATGGGTGCAATCAATTGTTGACTTTGGCTTGAAAATTCAAGCCATCCTTAGCAAATCGATTAGGTTCAGTCAGATATTTTTTAAGATTTTTTATTAATTCATTATAGTTTAGTTAGATTTGGTTTTCGATTTTTTTTCATATTAATTTTCTTTAGATTTATTTTAAGAAAATAAATTTTATTTTGTACCTTTTAAATATTATTTGACAAAATTTTAAATTTTCTTTTATAAATATTTATAAAAAATAATATTTTTTCAAGTAAATTAAGAAATAATCAATAACTTTTATATGAATTTTTTTCTGGAAAATATTTTTATAATTTTAAATATAAAATATTTATTTTTATATTATAAAAAATCATAAATAAATATAAATTAAATAAAAATAGAAATGTATTGTAGATGTCGAAATCAATTGAAATTTTACAAATAAAATCACATATTGTAGATGCTAAAATTGAAATCCAATTTTGTATAAATCAATTAAAAAGGCTATATTGCCACTATCTAAAAATAGTACAAAGCTGTCCCTTTACATTTTAGATTGACCCCTCTACTAATTATTCATAATTTGCATTGAGATTATTATATCCTCATTCTAATCCAATTTGGATTACAGCTAATATATATGACAAAAAGATGCAATATTTATAATATTATATACCCCAAAAAGTAGAATTTATAGATTAAATGCTCAATTGTTTAATATAAGTGCAAAAAAGAATCCTATAAAAAATAAATATGGATTATTTATTGGTTTAAGTCTAATCTATCCTTACATAATAGATAATTGTAACCCTAACAATGAACCCAATTGTTTACAAATTACTCACTTACAACAATATTTACTCTCCCATAAAATGTTTAACGCAAGTCTGCTAAGATACCAAGTAAATGATATACAAATAACTAGCCAAAAGCACTCCCACAAACACACCAACATGTGTGACAATGCAACCTATTTATAAGCTTCTTCAAGTCCTCATCTAGTTTGCCTTTAGATCAAATTTTTCATCAATTTATAGCTGATTGTATCTCTCAAAATATCTTGAATATTTATCTCATAACTTCCTTCATATCAAAGTAAAATAACTAGGTTGGTCTCTAAGTAAAATGATAAGAATAAGGATAATGTATGACATGGTGAAAGCTAATCCTTCACCCTTTTCTTTTCCCAAATTCGATCAACATTATTAAGGATAGAATAAAACATGGTCTAATGATCATTTTTTGATAGTGTAACACATCATGAAGATCAAAAAAAAAATGCTAACTTTATACTACACTTGAGTTGTCTTGAAATCATGTCTAGACTGTTGTCCAAAAGTTAATCTAGACAACTATTTGAATAAGGGATTAAACACAGTGACAAAACATGTAGTTCAATGAGCTATCAAACATAAATGCTCACTTTATACTACACTTGAGTTGTCCTAAAAGTTTGTCTAGACTGTCGTTCAAAAGTTAGTTTAGACAACTGTTCAAATAAGGGATTAAACACAGTGACAAAACATGCAGTTCAAGGGGCTATCAAACATGAAGAAAAACTTCATATATGAGACGGTTAATGTCCCGGCATATATAATTTTTTATTTACTGAAAATTATTATATCGACTAGAGTGGGAGGGTCAGAGTCGAAAAGAGGATTCCTTACTTCTTTCTCTTATTCAAAACAGTGCATGAGACTTTCATCTCGCACGGCTCATAAGTGATGAAAGTAAAGAAGAACTTATCTTCTTTCTGTAATGACCCAAAATTCACGAGCACCGAAAAAGTGAGTTATAGGGCCTCCGTCTTAGTGAAATAAGTTTGAAAATAATTATTAGGAATAATTGTGAGCCTAGTAATGTGTTTAATTAGGCTTTAATTAAGTGAAATTAGCTCAATTTAGTGTAAATAATAAAAAGGACTAAATTGAATAAAGAGTAAAAGTTTAATTGTAGATTAAAATAAAATAAAAAGGGCCAAAATGAAAAATATACCATTTACTATAGAATGAGGCGGCATAAGTGTAAGACTTTTCTTACTTTATTAAATTATTAAATTATATAATTATTATTTTATTTAAATTATAATATGAATTGTAGATAAATAAATAAAAAAATTTAGTTGTGTGACAAGTGTACGGTGATGAAGTATACAAGTGTATTGAAATAATAATAAAATAGGTACACTTGTAATATATTTAGTTATTTACTTAATATTTAAGTAAAAAGATATTTTATATTTATTATTAATTAGTAAAAGATATTTATTAGATGTTTATTATTATTAAAATTATTAATTATATTATATTATGAAATAGATCAGATCAAGACAAATGTAGGGTGGATATGGGATACAATTGTAATATATACATTTGCTATTAAATAGATATTTTATAATTATTAATTAATTAAATAGAAAATAAATTAAAATAAAGTAAATAGAATAAAATGAAATAAAAGGAGAAAGAAACAAAAAGCCAACAAACAAACAGCATAAGAAACAAAGAGCATTCGAAGAACAGGGGAAGAAGAGGGAAAGAAAAGAAAAGGGGAAAATTTAGATTTTAAAGCTTCAAGTTTGTTTGGTAAGTTAAATTTAGTCATTTTCACTTAAATTTGATGTTTTAGAAGGTTTAAAACAAGGTTTTGATGAACTTAATTTGATAGTTAGAAAGTTTGTAAGCTTTTAAACAAAGTTCATATTGAAGAAAAAAAAGATGAATTAGGGATTGAATTGAATAAATTTTAAGTTAGAATTAGTAAAAGGATTAAATTGTAAGGTAAGCTATAAGTTTTGTAATAGAGGGATTAGATTAAAAGAAATTTTAAATTAGGGTTATATTATGAATACTTGATAATTAGGGTGAACATGGAAGAAAAATGAATAGAATTGAAGTATGAAATAAATATATGAATTTTCAATTAGCAAGAGTTTTATTGGGTTTTTCACACAAGAAAAAAAATGGAAAAGAACTAAGTTATCTGGATGAAATATGAAGCTCTTGTTGAAACTAGAGTAATAAAGTAATATATCCGGATGAAATATGAAGTTCTTGTTGAAGCTAGAACAACAAAGTAATAATTCCGGATGAAGTATGAAGTAAGTTTGGGAGTTGCAACCAAACAAACATTAGGCATAAAATGAGTAGGAATTTAATTAATTATTTAAATTAATGCTGTAATTAATAATGTAAATTGTTATTATTATTATTTTTAGCTAACAAGGAAAACGAGGCATCGACATCCAAAGGAAAAGAAAAGATCGTTGAGGAGTAAACTCGTATTCTGGGTTTGTATTACTATAACTCAAACTATTTATTAATTTGTATATTGAATTTATAGTTATGGAATAATTAAGGTAAGGTAAGTATTATATTTGAAATTAAATATAAGTATGTGTGAAAATTAATTTGTATATGAATTAAGATAATAGATGTTTGAATTGATTGAGTGTAATAGCCTAAATTTTCAGTGGTGTCGGAACAGTGATTCGAGATCACTAAATCCGACAAATGAGTAGAAAATATTAATAATTTAGTGAATATAAGTTAAATGTGAAGTTAGGAAAATTTTTGAAATAGCGAATAGTGTACTAGAAATAAATATTTAAAAAAAATTAGAATCGGAAACGAGATATCGAGAGTTTGAAAATTTTAAAACGAGCCATAAATATTTTTATAAATATTTATGGAGTGTTAATAAGTTAGTATTAAAGTTTTGTCAAGAAATTTTAAAGTTTCAATAGTTAATTGAATAAAAAGGACTAAATTGTAACACATGTAAAATTATGGGAAATGATTAAATAGCTTAAATGATAAAAGAAAGAGGGTTTAAAAGGCAAATAAACCCAAGGTCTATTTGGGCTGGACGGCAAGGGCATGAAATCAGCAGGAAAATTGATGAATTAAGGGCAAAATTGGAATATTGCAAAATTTACTTAATAAAGCTAGGACTAAAGTGGAATTATCTAGATTTCTCATTATTTTTCTGCATTCTCATCAGCAAAAACACCATAGAAGGGTTTTATTAAGCTGGTTTTTCATATTTTTACTGCAAATCGAGAACTTGAAGCAAGTCGAGGAAAAGAAAAAGTAGCTGATTAGTCCTTGAACTTTCACAAATTTTGCAAATCGACCCAGGTAAGTTCATATGGTTGAAGTTTAATGATTATATGTTAATTTTATGAATTATATAATGTATGATGAAATATATTTATTGATGAATAGAGAATAAAATAACAACCCGAAAATCGAATAAATGATCAAATTGAGTGGAACGTCGGATTTGAGTACTTCTGATCAGTGACAAGTGATAAGTGGTAGCTTTAGCTACATTTATCTGATTAATGACAAGTGATAAGTGGTAGTTTTAGCTACACTTATCTGATCAGTGACAAGTGATAAATGATAAGTGGTAGCTTTAGCTACACTTATCTGATCAATGACAAGTGATAAGTGATAAGTGGTAGTTTTAGCTACACTTATCTGATCAGTGACAAGTGATAAATGTGATCAGTGTAAGACCGTGACAGGACTATGACTTCAAAAAGTGATAAGTGATCATACGCAAGACCATAGTTATACTATGGCAAAGTGAAAGTGAAGTACTCAATTTTCCGTAACCGTTCCCTAATTTGGTTAAAGAATGATATGTGACAAATGGGCCTAAAAGAATTAAAGGAAATGGATAACTGGTAGTAAGTTTATACAAGGGAACTCACCAATGACTGTGGTTGACAGGTGAACTTAATAATTGTGTATATTGTATAAGTGTATAAATATTTGGTAAGATTTATGTTTTATGCCTATGAACTTACTAAGCTTCTATAAGTCTCTTGTAGATTGACGTGGAAGTATACAGAGGATCGGATCAACACAAAGGATCACACTATCCAGATTATCTCCGGTAGCTTTTGTAAATTTCCTTTTTGATTTATATGGCATGTATAAGGTTTGATGATTATATAAATGCTAAGACTTGTTTAATGAATATACATTAAAGTAAAGAATGATGAATATGTTAAATAGTATGATTATAATAGAAGTATAATTTGGTATCAAATTCATTGAAATGAATTGGTTGGTTGGATTGGTCTCGGTTTTAAAATTTGCGGAGAAGGTTAGATATTTATAAAGGGGTTATATTGAACAAAAAAAAAACTTTGGGATTTTGCGAAAAATTCCCTATAGTTTTGATTTAATTCTGGTTTGGTCTCGACGTATGTTTTGGGCTTTGAGGCCCATCTAAAGGATGTCATGACATGTTTTAGTAAATGAATAGTATTTAACTCGTATTAACAAAAAAAATAATTCGGTAAACTCCGGCAATGCCTCGTACCCTATTTCGGCGACAAATACGGGTAAGGGGTGTTACAATGAGTATTGAAAATTTTTGTGGAAATGAAATTGAAATTGGAAAAGTAAAATAATACCCTATTAACTTGTCGAACTAGATTTGATACAAATGGCATGCCATTGGATTTGTGTTGTGATGAGGAGATTTGTAGTTCGGCCGAGAAGATGTTTCTGTTATTATATACTTCGGTTTATCCGAAGAGGAATTTAATGCCTTATTGGTGTGTTTGGGAGGAAATATTATACTGGTGTGTTACGGAGGATTTATAATATTCCGGGTGTGTTTGGCTTGGGTACTCTGGTGTGTTTGGATGGAATCCGCGTATCCGTCGAAGTCCGAGCTTTGTTAATAGGGTAAATAATTGAAATGAAATTTTGAAAATGAGATTAATTGTTTTGGCACTATTGAAAAGTATGAGAAAGATTGTATGAGTTAAATTATGAATTGAGTTAGTATGTGAAAAATGAAATATGAATTTAAGAGTTATGAAGTTTAAATGATTATAAAGTTTATGGTTGATGTTTGTAATTTGTTAATGTTAAATAGTTTTGATTTATAGTAATACCACTGAGTATGAAATACTCAGCGTACGGTTGTTTCCGTGCGCAGGTCATTAGAGTTTCGGTGACGTATTTCTTCTTTTTGTTTAAGTGGCATGTATTAGGTGGTTGTAATGAGTTATATATATATAGGTTAAATGATCTTGTTGTAATTAGATAGTTATGCAATTTTGGATGATAAGTAAGTTAAAAGTTATAAATTAGTAAATTTAGTATTAAATTTTGAAATGAAATGAAAGATATGAAATAGTTCCTTTTATGTTAATACTTTAAAATTTAAGTAATAAATTAATGGATTAAGCATAATCTAATAGTGTTTAAGATGTAAAATTCTTTGGTTGAAATATTGGTATTGGTTGGTTACTTTGGGTTTGAATTTGCAGGGGGTTTTAAGTAAAAATTAGCAGAAATACTGTCGAAATTTTTATAAAACAACAACAACAACAACAACAACAATTTACGAAAAAAATTTCGGAATACTCGAACAAGTTCCGTTCTACTTTTAATACATGTTTTGGGCTTCGAGAATCCAATATAAAGATTTAATTATTTGTATTACTATGAATGTTATATTAATTGTGAATTATTCGTAAGTTGTCTGATATGTCCGGTAATGTCTCGTAACCCTATTCTAGCGACGGTTTAGGGTTAGGGGGTGTTACACTTTTTTTATTGCCTTCCTCGCGTATGTATAAGATTGAACCCATTCGATTTCTAAAATTAATTACTAATCCTTAACTTTTCGAGGAATCCTTCATCAGTGGTTGTGAATGACTGATTTTTCTCAATCTTTTCGACCTTGGTTGTAACACCCCTAACCCGTATCCGTCACCGGAGTAGGGTTACGAGGCATTACCGATCAATATACATCAAATAGCATACATAACTCATAAGTTTATACATTTATACTCAAATACCATTCAACATAATCACTTTGTCCCTTATTAAGGCCTACGAGGCCTTAAACATGCTTTAGAAGTGGTTCAGGACTAAACCGATAACATACGATAATTTTTGGAAACTTAGAAAATTTTCAAACATACAAGGGTCACATGCCTGTGTGAACAGGATGTGTGCCTCACACGGCTCTAGACATGCCCGTGTCTCAGACCGTGTGAAAACAGGCATACATACTGACTTGGGTCACACGGTCAACCAGATGCCCGTATGTTTAGCCCGTGTGCCCTTCGAAGTGGCCACCACGCCCATGTGCCAGGCCGTCTGTCAATTAGGGGGTATACTGACTTGTACCACACGGCCAGTCACACGCCCGTGTGTGAGACCGTGTAGAGCATACTGAC